>NC_084558.2:10340827-10350827 GCF_033978685.3 Nerophis lumbriciformis | reverse complement strand
CAGGCAGGTTGCCATGGAAACGACTGGAGGCTAGCGAGCTTTCTTGACATGTAAACATGGGGCGAGAGAGGCCTTAAAAAAGACAACAGCAGAGTACGCTATGTGTGTCTTTGGAGTTTGGCAGCTGTTACGTGAGGAGATGCAGATGTGTGGGTGGCGCGCCGTAAAGCCGAAGGCAAAAGTCAGCGCACACAAAAACATCCAGTGACCAAAATGTTACGTAACTGAAGAGCAGACAAAGGGCTTGCAAACTCTCTAAAATCACAACTTTATGTAGAGAGCCTCAACTGTCTTGTCAGACATCAATACTGTACAGCCTCACTTGTGTGTGAGTATTTTTAGCTACGACATATCCAGTATATAAAGTTGCGCAATACTCTTTGGGGGGAAAAGGCACCCTACATGGACCCGGGATGCGGTCTCCCAAGGCGACGCGAGCATCCCCCTCTCATGTACCCAATACAAAAGTAGCATGATAAAACATTACCACTACAAACTTTGCATAGTTTTCTTCATTTGCTCTTACTAAGGTTTGCTTCGCCGTACTCCCTTCGTACATGTTCCACTGAGCAAGTGTGAACATGTGATGTACTTTGATAGCAAGCTCGTAAAAAAATAAACCAGTGATTCTCCAACTGTGGTACGCGGGATCCATCAACGGATCACTTGATTAAAGTACAAACACAGCATTATTGTGTGTAATGTTACGGTTTCCAAAAATATGTTATATACTTGTTAAATAACCTCTGCATTGTTTTTAATGAATACTTAGGCCTGCTACGCTACTGTGTTTTAATGTCGGTCATTATGAGAGTACTTGGAGAGCCAAGTTTTTTCTGAGGTGGTACTTGGTGAAAAGAGTTTGAGAACCATTGAGTTATTAAACCATTAATCTCAATAAAATATGTTTCAATTGTGCAGTTATTCAACATTATGTTTCGTATAATTATTACAATGCATATGATACATTTGTCCATCAGACTACAATTATATATGTTTTTGTTCAATATATAAGCCTATTGTGTGCTGTGTGTAGGGCACAATGATCCGTGGGAGGGCCTATTTTGAGTGAAAAGGCACATGTAAAATGCCAATTAATGAATTACATTTTACCACACATGTATGTGTAGCCCCTTCCTGCTCAGTCACTAATAAGATTTAACAGAAAATGCACACTGTTTCCTGTGGCGTGCAGACTGAGTTCCAATCTTATAAGACATTCACGAAGAAGATTTTCCAATTTAATACATTTGTTATTTTGCACCAAAAAATAAACTGTTGAACAATTAATTTCCAATGAGTCTGTTTGAGCTAGGGTGTGCTGGAAACAAATCGAATTACATCCGGAACTCAATTATTTTTTATCACGACTCAAGAATCGATTTTTAGTCCACTGCAGTGCTTACTCGCTGCAACTGTACGTCATACGTCAGTAGCCAACAATACCCTTTGTGACCTGTAACCTTTTTTGAAAAAGGTTTTAATAAAATGTATGTACAAAATAATATATTGCAAAAAAAATAAATCTGTTTGAATTAAGAATTGTGTCGAATCGGGCTTCGATTTGGAATAGAATCGTCACCCCCAAGAACCAGAATCTAATTTAATTGTCGTTATAGGATTCACATCCCTAGTTTTAGTACAAACATGCCTCAAATTAAATTAAAGTTTTAGTCAAAAACTATACATTTTATAGGTTTTACATAAATAAAAAAAAGTGTGACTATTTTTTGTAATGAAAAAAATAAAATAAAAAATAAAATACAATTCTGCTTAGAGCCCCAATTTAGCCAGGGGTTCCCTGTAGATGAGCTCTACATTAGTGCTTCAATATTGCAAGCTATGTACAGCTAGCGAGCTGGCAGAAAACGTCCATCCACAGTGCAAAGAGGTTTCCGCAAATCAACGTAACGTCCTTGCTAGCGAGATAGCGGCTTACTCATCCTCTCCTCTGAGGTATTATTATCCATATATAAGTATTATTATCACTGGTAAGACGAGGAATAGCTAAACATGCTACACTACACACCATAGAGGGACCTAATAGGCCACGATAACCGCTAGAGGTGTCATTTTCTTTTCTTTTTTTGTGAATTAATCATAATTCTTATTTGTAACGATACTTAATCGATTAAATCAAAAATAGATTGGATTTTTTTCAGTCTGCCCTGTCTCGCCACTCAGGCAAATCATATTGTTGATGTAGATCTGCTGTACAGATTTAATATAGAAAAGACAAATGTGGGATACTTCTCTTGTTGCCTTATTTGTATTTGACTTTATTACAGTGGTTCTCAAACTTTTTTTGTCATCCCCCACTTTGGACAAGGGGAAGTTTTCAAGCCCCACCTGCCCCCATCGCCCCAACAGAACGCTAATGCCAAGCTTAACATCAAGTAACATCAAGTTATATACATTCAAACTCAATAACATAAAATAACATCAAGTTCAATAATAAATAAAATAACTGTGCAGCTGTGGTATAACTTGCCCATCCACCCATCCATTTTCTACCGCTTATTCCCTTTGGGGTCGCGGGGGGCACTGGAGCCTATATCAGCTACAATCGAGCGGAAGGCGGGGTACATCCTGGACAAGTCGCCACCTCATCGCAGGACCAACACAGATAGACAGACAACATTCACACTCACATTCACACACTAGGGCCAATTTAGTGTTGCCAATCAACCTATCCCCAGGTGCATGTCTTTGGAGGTGGGAGGAAGCCGGAGTACCCGGAGGGAACCCACGCAGTCACGGGGAGAACATGCAAACTCCACACAGAAAGATCCCGAGCCCGGGATTGAACCCAAGACTACTCAGGACCTTCGTATTGTGAGGCAGATGCACTAACCCCTCTTCCACCGTGCTGCCTGGTATAACTTGCATCAAGTTCAATAATAAATAAAATAACTTGCATCAAGTTCAATAATAAATAAAACAAAAGTGTTATAACTTGCATCAAGTTCAATAATAAATAAAAAAAAGTGTTATAACTTGCATCAAGTTCAATAATAAATCAAATAAAAGTGTTATAACTTGCATCAAGTTCAATAATAAATCAAATAACTTGCATCAAGTTCAAAATAAATAAAATAAAAGTGCCACTTTGCAATCTTTGCAAAAAAAAAAGGAGGAGCTATGCATTTGGCAAGACAGGGCAAGTGACAGCACTTTGCCCCGGGAGAGCCACCTTGCTTCACTGTGAAACACATACTTGCCAACCCTCCCGGATTTTCCGGGAGACTCCCGAAATTCAGCGCTTCTCCCGAAAACCTCCCGGGACAAATTTTCTCCCTAAAATCTCCCGAAATTCAGGCGTACCTGAGTGACGTGTCGACAGCATGTTTTCACGTCCGCTTTCCCACAATATAAACAGCGTGCCTGCCCAATCACGTTATAACTGTAGAATGATCGAGGGCGAGTTCTTGGTTTCTTATGTGGGTTTATTGTTAGGCAGTTTCATTAACGTCCTCCCAGCACGGCAACAACACACAACAACAGCAGTCACGTTTTCGTCTACCGTAAAGCAGTTCGTCTGCCGTAAACAGCAATGTTGTGACACTCTTAAACAGGGCAATACTGCCATCTAATGTACATGCATATGTGACATTAACATCTAGGGCTTTTAGAGAGTGCAGTGCGCAACTGAGCACACAACAAGGAGACGAAGCAGAATGCATCATCAGAGAGGGTGTTCAGCATGGTTAGAAAAATAATGACAGAGAATAGAACAAGGATGGACACTTCAACCCTTAACTCAACAATGAGTAGATGAGTGTTATGTGTGTGTATATGTGTAAATAAATGAACACTGAAATTCAAGTATTTCTCTTATATATATATATATATATATATATATATATATATATATATATATATATATATATATATATATATATATATATGTATGTATATATATATATATATATGTATATATATATATATATATATAGCTATAGAATTCACTGAAAGTCAAGTATTTCTTGATTTATATATATATATATATATATATATATATATATATATATATATATATATATATATATATATATATATATATATATATATATATATATGTGTGAAATACTTGACTTGGTGAATTCTAGCTGTAAATATACTCCTCCCCTCTTAACCACGCCCCCACCCCCAACCTCGCTACCCACCCCCACCTCCCGAAATCGGAGGTCTCAAGGTTGGCAAGTATGGTGAAACAGCAGGCTGTATGATCAGCTCCCATTTTCTCACACAGTGCAGAGAACAGTCGCGCTTTCAGTGGTCGTGTTTTGATCAAATTTACCGCGCTCACATCTGTTAAAACCTCATTGAGTTCGGGGCTGAGCTCCCTTGACGCGAGTGCTTCCCGGTGAATGACACAGTGTGTCCAATGCGCATTTGGCGCAACCCTCTTTATTAGACCCTGCAGCTTGTTTCTTGACCCTGCCATGGTCATTGCGCCATCAGAGCAAAAGCCCACACAGTTTTCCCATTTAAGGTCGTGTTCTTTGAGGAAACTGTCCATTATCTTGAACAGCTCATCAGCAGAGGCTCTATTTTTGATGTATTTGCAAAACAGCAAATCCTCGCACAGTGACTCGCCATTCACAAAGCGGACGTATGCGATGAACAGGCAGTCTTTATTGCTGTCAGTAGCTTCGTCCACTTGTAAAGCAAAACGACTTTCTTTTCATTTGTCTCCGAGTTGTTCCTCAAGATCACTTGCAATGTCGCATATACGTCTCGCAACTGTGTCGTTTGACAGTGGGACAGCTTTTCATTTTGCTGCGCTTGTCTCGTCAAGTTTGTTCCGCTTAGCCCCGCCTCCATTAGTTACTGTTGCTATGTCTGTCAAACTTTTGCTCCTACCTAGAAATTTAACGCCTACAGGAAAAATAAGTAATTTACATTTATTTATATAGCGGATTTCACAGACAGAATCACAAAGTGATTTACAGTGTGTATAGAAAATGAAAGCATAGTTAAAAAAAAAAAATCTAAAAAAAAAAAAATAATAAAAAATTAAAGTGAAATTCCCTCCCGTTCCTCGCGCCCCACCTGTCATGTCTCTATTCCCCACCAGTGGGGCGCGCCCCACACTTTGAGAAACGCTGCTTTATTACATGTTTGGGAATATTTTTATTAAACAAAACCAGCTTTATTTTAAGTAATATAGAAATGTATCAGAGCTGTTTATCTATTTCATGGAGGAATGTAGTTATTAAAAAAGTATAGATTTTGAATCAAGAATCGATTCTGAATCGAATTGTTACCCACAAGAATCGAATCAAGTAATCTCTTGGTGGTCGGATTGCTACAAATATCAACAGTAATGATACCTAGTATAGATTCAGTATATGGTCGATACTGTAGTGATTATATCAATAGTTTTTACTATCACAAAATTGTTTTTTTGTCATTTTTGTTATTGTTTACAAACTCAGAAAATAGGTCCCTGGACACCGGAGGACTTTAAGGGGATACACCAAAAGATTGCTATCAGAGCCAATAGTAGTTTTTGCTTATGTTTAGTTATTTTTCACTATTGTTATTATTTTGGTCAAAATATTGTATTTAAAGGGAAATATTATACGTATTTGATATTGTTACACCACTATTTTGTATTTTTGTCTGATAATAATTGTCATCAAAAATGGAATCATTAAATGATCTTATAAATTGGAAGTATCAGCATTGGTATGACCCATACCAATGCACTTGGTATGGGCACGTGGTAGACACTTCACCCTTGCTCCTGATGGGTCCTGGTTAGCGCCGTGCATGGTAGCTCCCGCCATCAGTGTGTGAATGTGTGTGTGTGAATGGGTGAATGTGGAAATAGTGTCAAAGCGCTTTGAGTTCCTTAGAAAGGTAGAAACGCGCTATACAAGTACAACCCATTTACCATTTACCATTTACCATACTGCCTCTGTAACTACTTGGTATCGGATCGATACCCAAATTTGTAGTATCGCCCAAAACTAATGTAAAGTATCCAAACAACAGAAGAATAAGTGTTTATCACATTTCAACAGAAGTGCGGATAGAGCCATGTTACGAGAGAACGTAACCAGATATCGACAGTAATTAGCAAGTGGATTAATAATAGTTCTGATTTAATAATACAACCAAAAATGGCGCAATCTGTTACCGCTTACGTCAGCAGCTAAATTAGGAGCCTTTGTAAACAGTTTTGAAATAGTTCTATTAAATCTTACATCGAAATAATATATTGTGATAAATATCTTAATCGCAGGGGGCTGCAATATATATCGCCATATAGATACAGATTGGTAACATTTTAGTATGGGGAACACATATTCACCATTAATTAGTTGCTTATTAACAGTGTTGGGACTAACGCGTTACTTTGTAACGCGTTACTGTAACGCCGTTACTATCGGCGGTAACTAGTAATCTAACGCGTTATTTTTTATATTCAGTAACTCCGTTACCGTTACTACATGATGCGTTACTGCGTTATTTTGCGTTATTTTTTATGTAGTATCGGCTAGAAACTGAGAAGATCTGAGTGTTGCAGCGCTGCTGAAGAGGCGACTGTCTGTGTGTACGTGTGTGTGTGTGTGTGAGTGTGTGTGTGTGGGAGGGGGCGTGTCTGTGTCTACTATCAAGACGTCATGGCGAACCCCGAAGCCGAGTTTCTTAAAATGGAGATATTTTCAGTACGTTTCTTTTATCGACCACAAAGAAAAGAACATTTTAGTTGAATGTAAGTTTCAAATATGCTGAAACAGCGACAAAAACAACATGCTTCGACGAAGCTAGTAAAGAGACACACACTTCACCTCCACTTCCAACAGCGGCTGGATTTTAATGAGGCACTGCACACTGAAGGTACACACACTCTGTCAATTCTCTTATATACTCTTTCATTTTAAACTTTTAGAGTGTTTGATTATCACATCACTCTAAATGTTTAGACTATAAAGTTCACAAACCTAAAGAGGGATACTAGTGGGCCAGGCTAATATTTCCTTTTCTCTAAACTAAGTGGGGAAATGTGTAGAGTGTTCTGGGCTTCAGGCATGATTTTATTTCAGAATTCCTTGAGAAAACGCCTGGTTAGGCTTTATGTATGTAGTGTGTGCCTTTCTTGTTTTACAGCTATGTTGTTATTATGCTGTTTGTTACTTATGTATGTTAAGTTGCAGCTATTTAAAATAGTTTTGTCAATTTGTTCTGGTCTGAAACAAATTGGCCCTTTAAAACATATCTTTGTCTTTGTGTGTTGTATGTAGAGCACATTGCTGAGCAGAGTTCAGTGATGCAAATGCATGTCAAGTTGATCAACAGATTGTATTATTCTCCAGTGCAATAACAGTACTAAAATGAAGGCTAAAAGGGCATTAAATGGGGCCTTAAAAATAAAAAAATAAAAAAAATATATATAAGTAACTAAATAGTTACTTTTCACAGTAACGCATTACTTTTTGGTTTAAGTAACTGAGTTAGTAACTGAGTTACTTTTGAAATAAAGTAACTAGTAACTGTAACTAGTTACTGGTTTTCAGTAACTAACCCAACACTGCTTATTAACATGCAAATTAGTAACAAATTGGCTCTTAATTACTCATTATTAAGTACTTATTAATGCCTTATTCTGCATGACCTTATTATACAACCAGTACAACTAACTAAGAGTCTTCCCTCAATAACCTCAGAATTATTGCTTATTAGTAACCCTAACCCTTATATGTTCTCCTAGTGTCCAAATAACTCTAAATTAAGTCTTTTTTTACTTTAATAAGCAACTAATTAATGGTGAATATGTTCCCGATACTAAAGTGTTACCAGATTATTATATGGATGTATTATATAATAAATCCTTTTGAAAACAGCATCCTCTGCAGTGGACATTGGCGTTTTTAATAGTTGTCGAAATGTGTAAATAGACCAAAACTAAATGTCCACTTCTGGTTCTCAGGAGGACATTTTACATATCTAGCAGATGGCGACTTGTTAAAGGGAGCTTGATCAGCATTTTGTGCAATGCATCAATAACGTGAACGTTGTGATAATCGTGTCTCTGTTTTGTTTCCAAGAGCGAGGTTACTGTTCTCACGGTGTAAAACAATGACAACAATAACAGCTGCAGTGCATAGCATGAATACAAGGTAGTGTTAAAAAGAGTGTGTGTGGGGTTACAATGCAGTGGGAATGTTTTGCATCATATTCCCACACCACTTCACGTCCGAATGAAGGAAGTTGCGTGCTCACCTCTGATTGGGTCCAATGGGGGGATGCGTGGCTACCCCAGAGATTGACTTCCTGTGACCTCTCTCTCTCTCCGCCTCGCCCCTCCCTCCAGGTGCGTCCCCTCCATCACGGGGCACCGAGCTGGCACGTTTGCCCCTGTGGTGGCGGTCCGAGTGGTCCTCACTCCGGCTACGCCGTATCCTGCCTTGCGGCTCGCTGATGCTCTTGCTGCGACAAAGCCTGTTGATCACGTTCTGGGAGACGGACTCGTCGAAGCGCTGCCGGTGCTTCTTGGGAATGAAGATTCTGGCCAACATGGCAGCATGCGGAGGGAAACAGGAAGGTAATATTACCCCTCAGAAATCAATGATCCTGCCTGCATCTAAGGAAACCAGATTGTTTACATCCAGTTCAAAACATCATGGTTCCAGGGAGAAAAAAAAGGCTTTTGTCAGACAAAATTGACAATCTTTTGCGCTGTAAAAAAAAAAAAAAAAAAAAAAAAGAGTTGAAAAAGTCAACCGGAAAAAAGAAGACTGCGGCAGTGAGAAGCAGAGCCCGACTATTCAGCAAGAGAAAATGGTGTGGGAGTGATGAGCATGGGATTCATCCTCTGCTTCTGTAGCTCCCTCTCCTTTTCCCTCTCTCTCTCCTTCTACAGTGTCTCCCACACTTCCGTCCACCCGTCACCTGGGCGTGAGCGCCACGCAGGAAGGCGTCATCGCCTCGTTGACCTCAGGCCTTGTCTTTTTTTTTTACCGTTTCGACCAAGCAAATCTTTTGTTTCCGTGAGGTTACCGACTTGAATTAGCAGTAGCTCTGCAATGAATCACAGAATAGAAACAATGGCGGTTGCAGTTGTTGACATTGTCTCTCCACACCAACAACATCCCAAAGCTGAATCACCTTTCATTAACCTTCACTAACCCAACTCCTGAATCATCAAGCAGAGGCGGCATCGAGCTACTAATAACAAAAAGTGAAACGTCAGTGTCCAACCCGCAAATAGGGTGCACCTTCCTTTTAAATCAAACCCAGAATATAAAGCATACCATTATATTTGCCCGTACTACACCGTTGGTGTTACAGTAGTTACTTCATTCAAGCTTGAACGATACACAAGCCTCCAGGTAGGGGGCAGCAGTGCTCAAACTGATCAACAGGCTGCCCCATTAGAAGAAGTACACAGGAACATTAGCACAGAGGTGACAAATGAGGAGACATGCAGACGTTTCTGACAGGAATGAAAAGAAAACAACTGAAAAAATCAGAATTGACAAACCAGGAAATACGATGGAGCATACTGTACATAAAGTAAGTAAGTAAGTACATTTTATTTATAAAGAGCTTTTCACAGATAAAATCACAAACAACTTGGTATCATAAAAAGGATACCAAGTGGATTAAAAATGATAATTAAAAATGTGCATTAACTGAAAGCTTTGAATACATTAAGTGATGATGTTCATCAGTCAACTCATTAGTGTTAATTTTCAATCTATCAAGGTAAAAAAATAATACAGGATGTTATTTATGTAGTTTGCATTAAGGGCGCCGCACTCAACTGGTTCCGGTCGTACCTAACCGACAGGAGTTTTTGTGTAAAAGTAGACAGTTTTATGTCATCCACAGCTCCTTTACCACATGGGGTCCCCCAGGGCTCAATCCTTGCCCCAATTTTATTTGCGCTTTACCTTCTCCCCCTTGGTTCTATTTTTAGGAAGTACAGTATTGCATTTCATTTTTATGCCGATGATTGCCAGATTTATTTTCCCATGGCACAAAA
>NC_084558.2:10223327-10335827 GCF_033978685.3 Nerophis lumbriciformis | reverse complement strand
TACACGCTAACAGCCAATTAGGTAACAGTATCAACTATCAAGTTTAGTTGCGCTATTTTGTTGTCTCACAGTTGATTCTTTGCATGGAGTGAGAAGAGAAACTAAAAATGAGTACTGTAGAGAGCAAATAAATTGTCGATAAAACAGTTAAGTCACCTTGACAGAATGGCAGTTTTTTGGACTTTGTTGCAAAATGCAACATAGTCAGACCATTGTGGTCTGTAAATTATAGAAGGCGCTCGTCCCCACCACACCACCTTAGCTGCACTCACTCTTTAGCATGGTATAAGACCAGCAGAAAATAGTTCTCAGGTTTCTCTATGTTTACATTTTCACAATTTGCCCTTTGCACTTAACTTATACTTAATTAAGCATTACTAACGTCTTCCTTGTTTTTACACCTTAGTTTTAGGAGGTTATTGTCAAAGGAGAACTGCACTTTTTTGGAAGTTTGCCTATCGTTCACAATCCTTATGAGTGACAAGAAGACAAAAAGTTTTTTTTTTGGTTTTTTTTGCAGTCTAACATGTAAAAATCGGCTTGTGGCTAGCAATGCAGCTAATGGGAGCAATCAATTCTACCTCTAAATCACTTTAACAATGCATTCAAAAACCGCCAACAATATTTCATTCACGTTCCGTAACCCGTGTAATAACCAAACTGTAATGACATTGTTATTGTAAGAGCGAACACTGAGGAAGTATTTTTCTATCGTAGTAACACATCGGAATGCTTTTGGTATTAGCCATAAACACTAACTACGGCGATAGAATAGCTAGCTTCTACATCAGCACAAAACGCGTTTGAGTTTGTAATGCACAACACAGCGATAAGACACCAATTTGTACTGACTGAAAAACATGAACAATCATATTACAGTATCTGTAGCCCATATTTCATGTTTTGTTTGTACACAACAAGCTCGACAGCGTATGTGCTGTAGTTGTAATAACTCGCATGGCGTGCTGCATGTATCACGATCAATATAAAGTGTGACTCACTCGATAAGACAGTTTTCCGTTTGGTCCAGCTGGCCGGAGACGGTTTTTTTCGGTTTGTTTGGGTGAGCACTCCATTTATGTCGAAATAGCTTGGCTCCGAGCTCCACATTTACAGCAATAAATTCACGCAGACCTCACTCTCTCGCCTTTCGTCTGCTCCAACGTTTCACCCTTCCTCTGTGCTTGCTTCTAGAAGCCGTAATTTGTCCTTTGTATATTTCAGCTTCAAACAGATAAAATTTTGAATCCTCATTTGTGAAAAAATAGTCGTCTTCGTTGTCTGTTACCAAGTCTGCCATGATTATAACAAACTCGCGTTTGTTTCCAGAAGTAGGAACACACATTTGTTGCTCAAAGTCAGAAGTGTGCTGCTATGGAAACAAAAATCAATGCGCGGAGGAAATCAATGTCTTGGCAATTATTAAAATGACCAAAATACAGTAAATATTGTACATATTACATATTGTCAATAAGGTGTTTGGTACTATATTTTTTATATATATACTTGCAGTGTGTGTACAAAACATTGATGGAGGGTTTTCAAGTTGTCTTAGAGGGCTTTGAAGGCTACAACGATGACTCCCATTAGCCCCATTTTGCAAGCGTTTTTTTAATCATCTTTAAAATCCTAAAAATAAAATAAAAGGATGTGCGTTCTTGTTTCTCATAATGATTGTGAACAATAGGCAAACATTAAAAAAAAGAAAAAAACGTGCTGTTTCCCTTTAAGCGTTCAATGTGATTTTAGAAATGTGTTTACACTGATTGTTTTCCATCCTAAATAGCTGAGGGGACTATAATCAGAGGAAGGTTACATTTTAAACAAAAAGTTTTATATTTAATAGATTTTTCTTCTCATCCTTAATTTTGATAGGTTATTAAAAAATATCAATAATTATCGATATCGGCCAATATAAAACACATACAGTATCTTGATACAGTTTTCAGCCATATCGCCCAGCCCTACCATAAGGGTTGAAGAAAAGTAGTGTGTAAAATGTCAATGGAAATGTGAAACAGACAGACAAACCCAAGCAAATACATAACCAGTGAAATTCACAATTTTTTCTCTGTCCCCGATAGTGTGATAGTAAACGCCTCTTTGGCTCCATACAATCTTTTTTTTTTTAACTCCATACATAAATTTTAGAATTCCGTTCTATATCTTTTATACCTATTGTACCACCATAGTGTGTTTTTGTGGAATAAATAAACTGGAATTAAATGTCCATTAATTCAATGTGAAAACCCCTTACATTTATTGGTGCATTTTAAGTCAAACATAATAATGTTCTGACATAAATGTACCAGTGAATAAATGTACCAGTGAATGATGTAAAGAGTACTTTTGTAAGATACTTTTTTGAAACCTTTATTTTGAGCTATTATTGTGCTGTTCTTAAGGGTGCTTAAAGACCGCTACAATTTTGAGTGTGGAGACGAGGCTCTGTTGAAATAAAAAATAATCTATGTTAGCAGTCATTTCGTCAGACTCTGAGTTACACTTATCATGTTTATAGTATTGGAATATTAGCTAGCATTAGAAGCTGTCAAGTTATGAGTAACCCCAATGACAATTTAAGTTAATGACATATAAGATGCTACAATCCCTGGCATTGATTGTCTTGTTCCCAACAACACAATGAGATGACATGTGTTGCAAGTGTAAATGTTGCATTAGTGTTAGTTTTGTAGTTCGTTCGCAGACTGTTTCAAGTGGCCGTCATTTTTTAGATTGGAAGGGGACGATTGAGTGTTTTGGAGACGAACAAGCAGTGTTTGGATACATGATTTCCCCAGTCAAACATTCGTACATCCATGGTAACAGTCACATTTAAGTACATTTTCAAGAAATTCCGCATTGGATAGTAGATTTAGTTTTTATTGACCAATTCTGTGTTATGTACTGAAGAGGTTTGGATTTCAAAAATGCAAAGATGTCAAAAACAGTTCACTTCCTCTTAAATGTGAGGTCAGTAAAAGGGAAGCAATAAGAAAAGGTGACTGCGTGTTTAGGATAGCCGGGCAGACCTCACGACAAAAGAGGTCTTGAGGTAGGCAAAAAGGGCGATGTCCATAAAGAGAACTTGGCAACTGCCAGCTGAAAGCACTCAGCTTATAAAGAGAGCCAGCTGTGAAAGAAAAGAGTGAAAGAAAAAGAGAGGCAAGAAAGGCAGCACAACATATATAGGATATATATATATATATATATATATATATATATATATATATATATACATATATATATATATATTGTATATATATTCATATCATTTTTCGGACTATAAGGCGCACTTAAAATACTTAAATTTTCTCGAAACTCAACAGTGCGCCTTATATCCCGGTGCGCCTACTGTACGGAATAATTTTGGTTGTGCTTACGGACCTCAAAGCTATTTTATTTGGTACATGGTGAAATGATAAGTGAGACCAGTAGATGGCAGTCACACATAAGAGACATGTGTAGACTGCAATATGACTCAAGTAAACAACACCAAAATTGTATATGTTCCATTGAAAATATAGAACATTACACATGGCGCTCAAAAATCTATCAAAATGTTTTAGTACGACTTCGGTAAGCTATGAAGCCGCACCGCTTGATGGATTGTGCTGTGCTTCAACATACGAGTATTATTATGGTGTGTGTATACGGTAAGACATATTATCTGGCGTTTTGTTTCGCAATATTATGCAAAAGCAACTTTTTTTTTACCCTCTGGTACTTGCTGATCTGTATTTGGGATCTGCATAAGTCCTGAAAATGTGCGCCCGTCCGCCTTTGTAGTTCGTGCCGACACCGTAGTCGATAAACTTCTTCTTTTTCTCTATCTTCTTGTTATGGGACATTCATCCTCCGCTGTTGCCATTTATAATATAAAGTAGTGTAAAGTTCTTACTTATATCTGTCAGTAAAATCGCCATGAAAACGCTAAAACATACCGGTGTAGTGACTTTACATTATTCACCCAAGGAACTTTAGTTATTAGAGAGTTCCGGTCGGACGTTTTTTCACAGGACACATTTCATGTATTGTTGTTACACTAGTGAGCCAAGGATGAGGAGATGCTGCTCTGGTATTGATTTAAGTAAAGTCTGAATGTCATTAAAACAGTTAGCTCCGTCTTTTGACACTTCTTCCACTCCCGTCCTTGCACGCTACACCGCTACAACAATGACGGAGAAAAGACGCTGCCAAAGGTGAGCCACGTAAATAAGACCTCCCACAAAACGGCGCATTCTGAAGCGACTGTCAGAAAGCGGCTTGAAGATGATCTGTAAAACATAATCCATGCAACATTTTGACCAAAGAACCACCATCCTTTGTAACTTTTATACCAGTGTTGACAAAGCAGCATTGACACTTTCCCATCGCCTCCCTCCTCCTGAGTGGTTTGCTCACACAGTTCTGCACTAATTGTCAAGTTCACCAGAACAAAACAAAACATATATAAAATGTTAGATAGATGTCAATTAAATAAAAGTACAGGTAAATGGCCTTTTGAAGCACCGTGCAAAAAACAGTTATTTAAACAAGACTCTCGCCTCATGTGGTGTGTACCACCACTGCGGGCAATGTTTTGATTTTGCTTCCTGGTTTTAAAGCGTCACGACACGTGTTAACGCGTTAACGTTGACAACCCTAATATATACATATGTATATATATATATATGGATTGTATAGACTACCGTAGATACTGTATGCGCTGCCTGCTAAGTGATAAAACAAATACAAGTCCCTGCTTGGCGAGCAGGCATTCTTTTTTCATTGTTAGTGTCTTCCAAAAGCACAGACACATGAACTTGCAGCTGAAAGACGTGTGTCGTCTATCTCGTTCATATCTATGGCTGACAGACTTGTTGCCGTACTGTGTGGATATTCTTGCTTCTCCTGACTTATGAACCTACTTGCTAATTTCCTCTTCTTAGCTGGTTATTCTCTGCTGTAACACAGTTCCTATTAGCCTTCCGTTAAAGTGTGCAAAGCATGTGTTCCTTTCGTAGTTAACCACTTCACATTCAAGCCAACGCAGTGCCGTAACTAGCTTTTCTTCTTCAACTTCCTCCTCCGTATATGTCCACGCTAACCGAAAGAATGGTTCTCACATGGTTAGTTAGAAGCGGACCAGTGACGTGCGGTGAGGTTGATGGCTGGTGAGGCACTGACTTCATCACAGTCAGATTTACAAACATATGAACCCTAAAGAGTATCTTATTCACCATTTGATTGGCAGCAGTTAACGGATTATGTTTAAAAGCTCATACCAGCATTCTTCCCTGCTCGGCACTCAGCATCAAGGGTTGGAAATGGGGGTTAAATCACCAAAAATTATTCCCGGGCGCGGCGCCGCTGCTCCCCACTGCTCCCCTCACCTCCCAGGGGGTGATCAAAGGATGGGTCAAATGCAGAGGACAAATTTCACCACACCTAGTGTGTGTGTGACAATCATTGGTACTTTAACTTAACTTTAAACATACAAACTGTAGCACACAAAAAAGCACATTTAATTAAAAAAAACGTTACTATGGTTTTACCTTTATTTATAAGTGCGGGAACAGTGGTGTTCGTGTTGGAGGAGTTGTGAATGAATGAAATATGAAATCCGTGCTGCAGTCTGCAGGTGTACCTAATGTTGTGTCCCTGCAGTCGTTCACGGCTCCTCCGGCGCGAGCATTGTTGTTTTTGCACTTTTTGGCTTCTTGTTAAGTGACTTTTTTGGGTGGATTCGGTCTTGTATGTGGAGGGTTTGGGTGTGGGCTTTGGTCGGTATGGCGCTCCCGTCAGGGGGTGCAGTCTGCGCGGGGGTGCATTAACCGGCACCAGGAGGCGGGATTACTGCGAGCCTCACACAGTGCGTCTTCGCAGCAGTTTTATGATTGCTCAGCACAAGAAATACGTTACACACATACAGTTGTTGACAAAATACACTGTACATTATATACCTCAGCTAACTAAACTATGGAAATGTATAATATAGTTCATATAGCAATACGGTCTCACTGCACAGCAGGCCAGCAGTTAGCCGAGTCATTGCGCAATCCATGTTGAGGCACAACTGAGTGACGTGCCTCAACTGGCTGCTGATCACCGCACCGTCTCTTCTCAGTATTTGAACGGCAAATGTGAAAATTCAGCGATTTTGAATAAAAATAATCTAAAACTGGTGAAGTTAAATGGAAAATAACTTTATAGTATAATCACTGAATACATATAACAATTTAATTAATTTTTTTTCTTTTTACATTTTTTTTCTTTCCATGATGGCAGGTGAGGCCCTGCCTCCAGTGACCGCACGTCACTGAAGAAATAGAAATAATGCCGCATGTTAGAACCGTCTGTATTATTTCATCTAATATGAATCATGAATCGCCCACGTTCTAATCGTGATGTATCAGAGAATCAATCATTTTTCCCACTTCCAGACCCATGTAACAAACATAAAACAAATATAAGAAATGGTGACTCCCTATTAAGAGACGTATTACCCATCTATGAACAAGCTCATTGGTGTGTCTAGTGCAGGGGTTGGCAATCCAAAACGTTGAAAGAGCCATATTGGACCAAAAATACAAACAAACAAATCTGTCTGGAGCCGCAAAAATTGAAAAGCCGTACATACTGTAAGTCTTAAAATGAAGGCAACACATGACGTAAGTGTCTATTTTAGCTATAATAGCCTACTATCAAAATGACTATGTGTCGCAGGCTGAAGCAAATCTTTGTTGACAGAATAGTTGAAATGTAATATTTATTCTACACATTTTTACAACATTAGAAAGCATTAGTAAATCAGAGGCTACTTAAAAGGTGAGATAACTCCTGGAAATTACTGTCTTTTAATGGCCAAAGGTATAGATGTGTGTGTCCAAGTTAAAGGAAACGGCAGGCTGTCTTCTTTTAATAGATTTATTACAATTGTTGGCAAGCTCGGTAACGTTTACTGTGGTCTGGAACAACATGGCACACAAACAACTATCTGAAATGCAGCCAATATTACATACAGATAATATGTCATGAGACATGCAAAAGTAAATTATATCCAAAGTGGATAAAGGTAAAGGAAATTAAATGAGCTCAAATATACCTACAAATGAGGCATAATGATGCAATATGTACATACAGCTAGCCTAAATAGCATGTTAGAACTCCAACAAGTCAATAACATCAACAAAGCTCACCTTTGTGCATTCACACACAGCATGAAACGTTTGGTGGGTAAAATGAGACAAAGAAGGAGTGGAAGATTTTACATGTAAACAAACTTTTGCGTCACAGTCCACACTATGGTGAGTTCGAGAACCGCCAAAATTAGTAGGACAAAACAATGTTCACCAAATACTTGTCAGGACGTGGACTATGGAGTGGTTGCTTCCCCGAGATGCAAGTGAACTTGGACCGGACATGGCGTGAAGGTAATGACATCTTTTAATTTTAACACTCAAAAGGAACAAACAAAAAGCGCTCACAGCGGAGGTACAAAACGTGGCTATGAAAATAAAACACTCGCACGAAGGCAGAACTATGGAAAAAACAAAACTTGCAAACTATGGCCTGAATAAAGAGAACTTACTTGGAACGAGAAAAGGACATGAAAAAGAGCAGCATGGATATCAACAAGGGTGTGTAGAGAGCAGTGACGTGCGGTCAGGGCCTCACCTGCCATCATGGAAAGAAAAACAATGTAAAAAGAAAAAAAATTAATTAAATTGTTATATGTATTCAGTGATTATACTATAAAGTAATTTTCCATTTAACTTCACCAGTTTTAGATTTTGTTTATTCAAAATCGCTGAATTTTCACATTTGCCGTTCAAATACTGCGAAGAGACGGTGCGGTGATCAGCAGCCAGTTGAGGCACGTCACTCAGTTGTGCCTCAACATGGATTGCTGACTTGGCTAACTGCTGGCCTGCTGTGCAGTGAGACCGTATTGCTATATGAACTATATTATATATTTCCATAGTTTAGTTAGCTGAGGTATATAATGTACAGTGTATTTTGTCAACAACTGTATGTGTGTAAAGTATTTCTTGTGCTGAGCAATCATAAAACTGCTGCGAAGACGCACTGTGTGAGGCTCGCAGTAATCCCGCCTCCTGGTGCCGGTTAATGCACCCCCGCCGCAGAATGCACCCCCCGACGGGAGCGCCACACCAACCAAAGCCCACACCCAAACCCTCCACGTGCAAGACCGAATCCACCCAAAAAAAGTCACTTAACAAGAAGCCAAAAAGTGCAAAAACAACAATGCTCGCGCCGGAGGAGCCGTGAACGACTGCAGGGACACAACATTAGGTACACCTGCAGACTGCAGCACAGATTTCATATTTCATTCATTCACAACTCCTCCAACACCAACACCACTGTTCCCGCACTTATAAGTAAAGGTAAGACCATAATAACGTTTTTTTAATTAAATGTGCTTTTTTGTGTGCTACAGTTTGTATGTGTAAAGTTAAAGTTAAGTTAAAGTACCAATGATTGTCACACACACACTAGGTGTGGTGAAATGTGTCCTCTGCATTTGACCCATCCCTTGATCACCCCCTGGGAGGTGAGGGAAGCAGTGGGCAGCAGCGGCGCCGCGCCCGGGAATAATTTTTGGTGATTTAACCCCCAATTCCAACCCTTGATGCTGAGTGCCAAGCAGGGAAGAATGCTGGTATGAGCTTTTAAACATAACCCGTTAACTGCTGCCAATCAAATGGTGAATAAGATACTCTTTAGGGTTCATATGTTTGTAAATCTGACTGTGATGAAGTCAGTGCCTCACCAGTCATGAACCTCACCGCACGTCACTGGTAGAGAGTGATGTCGCCAGAAAGACAGCCTGGCAACTGGAAGCTTAAATAATAGTGACATGATTAGTGACAGCAGGTGCGTGACTCAAAATGTGAAAACGTGAGACAGGTGCGTGACATGAGGATGTGAACCAGGTGAAACTAATGGTTGCTATGGTGACAAAGCAAGAAAGTGCAACCAGGAACTAAAAAGTGTCCAAAAACCAAGCAAAACATAACTAAACAAAACATGATCACAGACATGACAATACTCATATTAAACATATTAAACAGTGGGCTTTCTAACAATTGGGAAGGTTTGTGTCATGTTTGTCCTCAAACAAAAAACATACTAAAACAAAAAATATATGTTTCCCCCATCTTTTTCCATTTTCAATCCTTTAGCCACGAGGGCGGCGCAAAAGAGCCGCGGGTTGCTGACCCTGGTCTAGTGGGACAGGCAAAAGTTAAGTCGGAGAAATTGAGGTTGTTTATAAATAATTTTATGTTTCTGTGCGGCCCGGTAGCAAATGAGTCACTATATTTTAACTGTAACAGTTGCCATGACCAAATACCCACAGACAATGACAACAGCTATGTTATTATATGGCTATTTAATACATACATCACCTGTTAGCTATTTATTTTTTCTTCTTAAATTGTGTTTACATTGTCTGGAAATTCCCTCATCCAGATATCCTTATTGTCGGTAGAGCGAAATGAAGATGTCTAAGTCAATGCCACACATTTAAAACCAGAGCTGCTTGTGCATTGTTGCATCTCAGCTGCATCCGATGCCTAAACGCTATCATTATCAGCGCTATTGACGAGGCACAGTGGAGCCTTAAGGAGGATTTACATCTGTGGTCTTTCGAGCCCACTTTTAGGTTTGGCAATTAGTAAACAAAGATGTCCTCTTACTTTCTTCATCGCTGACACAAAGCACCGCCACAACCAAGACTACACTGTCAACGATGAGCTGGTATCTTTGCAACACCTCGATTTTAAACAATGTGCTCTCAACCAATGATTGTAACCTCTTACTAAATAAAACAAGCTGATATCAAACATCCACCAAGTAGGCAGAAAAATGGCACTAAATCCTCAGTTTTACACGGAAAATGCATTCCTAAACAACCCCAACAATGCAATCAGACAAATAAATATACTCACCCCAAGCAATTCATCGTCTTAGTGCTCTGCCATGCATGCTTACCCACTCAGACCAAAGCACAGTTGCCACCACCAGGTGGTCAACACAGTGTTAGACACTCCTCCTGCAAAATGCCAGCGTCTCTGAGGGTGATAAAAGATACGGCGGGCTTCCTTCCCCACACTTCAATAGATAGACAAAAAACAACAGAACACAAGACTAATGCCACTTGAGGCGATTGTGCAGAATAACACTGCAAGCGGTCTCATTATCACACATAAAGGACGAGTCGTTGAATTATTCATGGCCACACACAAGCTAGAAACACACTTGAACTGTAATCATCAGTTTAAAAAGTGGTTAGAAAAATAAACCTGTCAGTTCTTATGATTCTTATGTAGTGTAAATACTGTAGTACAGTAGTTGTGGGTAAGCAGCCATGTAGTGTAGTAAGAGAATAATTGGCTGCTTTTCATTGGCTTTACTTCTGTAATCTGCGGACAAACTGTCTGGGGATGTAGAGGGAAAAAAACTGCTAGTTTGGCATTCCGTCTTTTTAGGCCATTTAGAGTTGCTCCAATTTCAGGAGTAAAATGAAACACCAGATGGACTGATTAACAAATGTTTAAAGATTAAAATAAAAAAATAAAGGCTGACTGCAAAGCAGCATCTCTTGCTAGAGAGTGAAACGCCAGTATGTTATGAATTTGCTTTGGTTTATCTGTTTGTCTGTTTGTTAGTTAGCATCATAACTCAATATGTTATAGGCGGATTTTGATTCAAGAGATTACATTTCGGGGGTGATCTGGATCACCGTTGGGATTCAGGATTTTTTTTCGGATTCTTCATTATTGGGATTTAGAGCCTGTCAAAGGTCTGCACTCTCCAAGTGGTTTTCTAATTACCTAATATAATATAATTAATTAATGCTATGCATCACTATTTTGTTTGTTAGCAACATAACTACAACAGTAATTGGTGGATTTTGGTGAAACTTTCAGGAAAACTGAAAAAATAACTTGATTAGAATTTGGGGGTGTTCTGGATAATTTCTACTACGTTTCCTTACGTATTCTATACAAGCCTGAACTTCTCTCTGTGTGTTTATGCTTGCGGCTCCGCCTCCACCCACAGGGACAAAGAGTGTTTAAGTGATGTTTTTAGTACTCATGTGGGCTTCCTCTCCCACAGGTGGACCGCCAATCCCAGTTCATCCAGGGTTACAAAGTTGTGTACAGGCAGACATCCGGACTGCCCGCTCCGGGACACTGGCAGACGCAGGACATCAAGGTCCCGTCCGAGTGTAGCGTGGTCCTCTCGCCGCTAAAGAAGGGCATCGTGTACGAGATCAAAGCCCGGCCGTACTTCAACGAGTTCCAAGGCATGGACAGCGAATCCAGGACGGCGTTGACCACAGAGGAAGGTATGACGCTGAAGAAAAGCGATGAACTTTGTCTATCTCGCAGGGTGGCGGCTGACTCATGACCCCCGAGGGCAGTGTTTGTCATATCACTGGCGAACACATCTTTTGGAGACAAAAAGCATGTCTGCGCCCGTCGCTCCGACCTTCCGAATGTGCCTTTTTTTTCCTCCTTGTTTACGAAGAAGGGGCTGTTTGTGTATCCCGGCTCCTAATCCATCACCCGGCAGCCGCAGGGCCGAGGTGTGATTGGAGCCCGCACACACTCACTGTCATGCGTTCGTTACGTCTCGTCTCGATTACTGTAACGTATTATTTTCGGGTCTCCCTATGTCTAGCATTAAAAGATTACAGTTGGTACAAAATGCGGCTGTTAGACTTTTGACAAGAACAAGAAAGTTTGATCATATTACGCCTATACTGGCTCACCTGCACTGGCTTCCTGTGCACTTAAGATGCGACTTTAAGGTTTTACTACTTACGTATAAAATACTACAGGGTCTAGCTCCGTCCTATCTTGTCGATTGCATTGTACCATATGTCCCGGCAAGAAATCTGCGTTCAAAGAACTCCGGCTTATTAGTGATTCCCAGAGCCCAAAAAAAGTCTGCGGGCTGTAGAGCGTTTTCTATTCGGGCTCCAGCACTATGGAATGCCCTCCCGGTAACAGTTAGAGATGCTACCTCAGTAGAAACATTTAAGTCCCATCTCAAAACTCATTTGTATACTCTAGCCTTTGAATAGCCCCCCTTTTTTAGACCAGTTGATCTGCCGTTTCTTTTCTTTTCTCCTCTGTTCCCCCCTATCCCTTGTGGAAGGGGAGACACACAGATCCGGTGGCCATGGATGGGGTGCTGGCTGTCCGGGGTCGGGACCCGGGGTGAACCGCTCGCCTGTGTATCGGTTGGGAACATCTCTGCGCTGCTGACCCGTCTCCGCTCGGGATGGTTTCCTGCTGACCCCACTGTGGACTGGACTCTTACTGTTATGCTGGATCCACTATGGACTGGACTCTCACAATATTATGTTAGACCCACTCGACATCCATTGCATTCGGTCTCCCTAGAGGGGGGGGGTTACCCACATATGCGGTCCTCTCCAAGGTTTCTCATAGTCATTCACATCGACGTCCCACTGGGGTGAGTTTTTCCTTGCCCTTATGTGGGCTATACCGAGGATGTCGTTGTGGCTTGTGCAGCCCTTTGAGACACTTGTGATTTAGGGCTATATAAAAAAACATTGATTGATTGATTGATTGATTGATGTGAAGATGACGGTTGCGTTTGATTGCTACATGCTTTGACAAGGCCATGAAGCATTGTGGCACAATACTGCACACACAGTAACAAGTTTATGCGCGGAAGAATTTGCTCTTTCGACCCGCGCTGGAAATTGCTCTATAGAATAAAGTAGATATAAAACAGCAAAATCTCACGGCAGGACAAATACATCAAAGGATGAGTACAATAGATATTTTCATAAAGGGTGTAAAACTACTGTAGTGCTTTAACATAGCAGCACTTTTCTTTAAAAAGTTGAATAATTAAATGTTGACTTCTTAGCATCAGCAGGTAAGGTACTCAGTTTTCCAGTTAATTCAATATAAGTGGGATTTAAGTTGGAAATAAGGAAGTTACTGCGAAGGCAAATATTACCTTAATTTGTTACCTTATGTTACAAAACATGGTTGTTTTATGCCCCTTGAAAAAACTTGTGAACTAAGAAATACACCAAAAGCATCAAGGCACACCTGTCTCCATTAGGGAGTCATAATAATGTTCTGAAGGCAGGGAATTTTCCAAACATGTTTTTTGGGCTGTGATCTTGTCTCACACTTATAATAACTCATAATTGGCCATAGTTTTCATTGTACTGACAAGAGGGTTTATTTTGTTTAATTATTCTACTATCGAACAAACGTGCCCAGCTGCTGACACCGGTGCAAAGAGTGAACCCTCTTGCAGCCTGTTTGAAAGCAACAGAAAAACAAAACAAACACAAGCAGACATGACATTTTCATTTATCCTTAAATTAGTTACCTTGCCAGTGGGTTACGTATTTGCTGGGGTTTATAAGTCTGTCTTTTTGTTGGCTAGCAACATAACTCAAAAGGTTATGGGCAGATTTTGATAACAATTTCAGGAAATATCAGAAATAAGATAGAACAAGAGAATACATCCGGATCAGTGTCTGGATTCATGATTTTTTTTTAAAGGATTTTTTACTATTGGGATAGGGCTTGGCGAAAGACAGCACTTTTCTAGTTGATAATGTTTTTTTGTCAAGCGCTAATATTTCACAATTTATTCAACTGTCCTTGAATGCACCATGTGCTATGAGACAAAGTGAAACTGGCGCTGCCACAGAGTACTCAGCAGTTAGTATGAATCTTTTTTTTTCTATCCTCATCCTTACGGCACCCCCTAGAGAGTGCTGCCTTGGGCTGCTGTGCATCTTATCTAAAAACGCTGCTGCAGTAAACAAAATTCAAAACTGTGTAGCATTATTAATAAAACATAAAAAACTGCCAACTGCTGGCAGGTAATTGTCCAATAAATACAATTGTCATATTAAAAAAATCAATATATAAGAATGTAGGAGGCCATTTTGATACATTTTGTGCATTAAAGATGCTGAAACCAATCCAATGTAGGTCAATATACACTACTGTATTATAAGCTATGGGCTTCATGATACAGGCGACAAAAAAAAATTACTGTAAAGATTTTCAAGCCTCCGCTTTTCCTTGGCACTGTCGCCAGTAAAAGGCTTCCACGCCAAATTCCTGCCTTTAAGGCACACTATACTCGGCTTGTGGAGATGCATCGCAATGTTGAATACACACTTCCTGTCTCTCACATTAAACAGGCATGAGATGTTTCCGTCTATAGTCGGAAAGCCGTCTTTTTTTATCTGTGTACAAATATAAAAAAATATTTTCCGTTTTTCTTCGCTTTTTCCAACCTACAGTGTGTGTTAAAATCTTGATCAGTCTCTTTGCCATACCTGTCAACAACTACGGTTTTCCCGTAATGAGTACGCTTTTTGATAATCCAGTGATAAAAACGAACAGTTTTCCATTAAAAATGATTAACTTAAAAATGGAAGCTACGTAGCAGGGGACAAAATATATGGGAAACATCAATGATGATTGGTTGGTTTACGTATAAGAAAATCCATGATTGGTTGGTTGGTTTACTATGATGAGTCACAATTGGTTAAGATTAGGGCAAAACATTAGGGACAGGCCAATCAAAGGCAAGATAGGGCGGGTCATCGAACCAGGAAAGGAAATCGCAACAGACACGCACATCCCGAATGACGACGAGAGAGTCCGGTCTCCCCGAGAGGGGGGGGGGGGGGGGGGTCAACTACATATGCGGTCCTCTCCAAGGTTTCTCATAGTCATTCACATCGACGTCCCATTGGGGTTGTGAGTTTTTCCTTGTCCTTATGTGGGCTCTGTACCGCGGATGTCGTTGTCGCTTGTGCAGCCCTTTGAGACACTTGTGATTTAGGGCTATATAAATAAACATTGATTGATTGACATTGAGAGTCGGAGAAAAGAAGAGGGAATATTCAAGCGGGCGGTTTATATATTTATAAAAACTAGTGGAAGATGACATAGGGATTTTCTTCCTTAGATTTTTCTTTTAGTGATGTAGACGACGTCCAGGAAACCCAAAATGCGTCTACTTGGCCACATTTGGACAAATGTATGAGTCTGGATAAAACTATGCCCAACACATTCATTTTAGTTGTTTACCATGTAAGCCCAAATCAAAACTGCTCTCAACATGGAAGACGTGGGATACACATTTAAGAACACACATGATTGTGACAGACGTGATGACTTTTGCTACAGTATAGCCTGTCTAAATGCTACATTTCATTTTAATTGGTGTTTTACAACGAGACAGTAGCTGACATTTTGTTCATTAGGGACCGCAATGTCCCTTTGGGACAGAGGACCCTAATCTAATTGTAAGGTTTTATTATTATTATTCCGCCGCCTCTTTGAGCTGTAATTTGACCCCCTCAACATGCTTCAAAACTCACCATATTTGACACACACATCAGGACTGGCAAAAATTGCCATCTAATAAAAAACCAAACCCCAAAACTCAAAATTGCGCTCTAGCGCTCCCTAGGAAAAAACACAGACAAAACTGCTTGTAACTTCCGGTAGGAATGTCGTAGTGACATGAAACAAAAACCTTTATGTAGGTCTGACTTAGACCTAGATTTCATTCATTGACATTCTTCAGCAAAAATCAACAGGAAGTTGGCAATTCCCCCTTCAAAACAAAAGTTTAGTATAAACTGTCACTTTTGCCTCTTTGGGCTGTAATTTGATCCCCTTAACATGCTTCAAAACTCACCAAACTGGACACACACATCAGAACTGGCAAAAATTGCGATCTAATAAAAAAACAACAACCCCAAAACTCAAAATTGCGCTCTAGCGCCCCCGAGGAAGAAAACACAGACACAACTGCTCCTAGGAAGAAAACTCAGACAAAACTGCCTGTAACTTCCAGTAGGAATGTCTTAGAGACATGAAACAAAAACCTTTATGTAAGTCTTACTTAGACCTACATTTCATATATCAACAACCCCCAGCAAAAATCAACAGGAAGTTTGCAATTCCCCCTTCAAAACAAAAGTTTTGTAAAAACCGATCACCTTTTTTCAAACATTATCTCCTCTGAGCGCGTTTGTCGTGTCAGCTTCAAACTAACACAGGAGAGAGATTGAACCCTTCTGATTAAAAGTTGACCAAAGAGTTTTAATTACTGCTCCGGTTTGGATTTTATGTGCCGTCAAAGTCGGTCCCGTCCATCGCTGCTTGCAGCTTTAATTATTTCTACTTTTTATATTTTGACATTGAATAGTTGAATCATTTTTGAAACATAAACAACATGATTGTAAGATATTTGTTATTCCCTGCTATAAATCACAAATGGCTATTCAGATAAAGGAAGTTAGCTAATAGCTGGATCTGGCTGGGGACCTGCGGCCCTCCAGACCCCCTGCTTATTTTCAGTCTTTTTCATTAAGTTCAAATCACATGCCTGATTAAATATTAGTACACTGCACACACACTTCTCTTTTTTTAAAGTAAATCTGTACAGCAAATATGGGCATCTACATCAACAATATGATTTGCCTGAGTAGCTGGACAGGACAAAAAAATAAAATAACAAAAATATCAGTACACTGATGTACCGAACCAAAGAGTCCCTAGAACATTTTTTAAATTGTAACAAACTTTATTCCAGTATTTACTTTTGCTAATTGTCAACAACAATCCCTTACAGTTTCACTGAGACTGCAAGAGACTTAGAAGGTCATGTGGATTTATCCTGGGTGGCAGATGGAGCCTACTTAAATCTAAAGTCTATTGTTTCCGTGAAAAGACTAATAGAATTGTATGGAAAAGGAAGTGCCAGTTTACATGTTAGCACCAATTAATCCTTGTAGATCAGGGGTGTCCAAACTTCCACTGAGGGCCACACTGAAAATTAAAGGCTCTGGGGGCCCACTTTGATCGTTCTAATTGTGAAATTGTTGTGATGGTTTGTGTGTTTCAGACATGCTTATTTTAACAAGTTACAACATGTCTAAAACAGATTACCGTATTTTTCAGACCATGAGGCGCACCGGCAAGGCGCACTGTCGATAAACGGTTCTATTCGGGTCTATTTTCATACATACACCAGAAGGCGCATTAAGGTGGTCATATTGTGATTTGTTTTTCTACATTAAAACACTTCCTTGTGGTCTGCATAACGTGCAATGATGGTTGTTTGGCCAACATTTTGCATAGATTATGTTGTACAGACCATCTTCAAGCCGCTTTCTGATAAACTCTTCAGAATGTGTCGTTTGGTGCGCGGTCTTTTTAACGTGGCTTCACTTCGACTGTGTCTTCTCCTTGCATCTTTGTTGTAGTTTTTAGTGCTTCCATAGCGACTATACTCACAAATTAAGTTCGAATTATACACTACTTTTTAGTAGAAATGGCAACAGTTGAGGATGAATGCCCCACAAAAAAAAGATAGAGAAAAAGAAGGAGCTTATTGACTACGGCACAGACTAAAATGGCGGACGCACACAAATTTGTGGGACTTATGCAGATCCCAAATACATATTCGCAAGTACTAAAAAGGTAAGACAAGTTTGTTTTGCATAATAGGGCGAAACAAAACGGCAGATAATATTTCTTCCAGTAGATGGCGTTTTGGGCTCCTTATACACACACCATAGTAATACTCGTATGTTGAATGAAGCACAGTACGTCTGACTACGGTAGCTATAATGCTCCGACAATCCATCGAGTGGTGCTGCTTCGTGGCTTACCAAAGTCGTACTAAAACATTTTGACAGATCTTTCAGCGGCATGTGTTATGTTCTATATTCTCAGTGAAACAGAAAAGTTTTGGTCTTGCTCGCTAGATTCTAGATGCTAGATGTTATGAAACAACAGGCGTCAACCAGCAGTACACATGTATCTCATATGTGTGACTGCCTTACAAGTCACATTTATCATTACAGCATGTACCACATAAAATTGGTTCGAGGTCGGTAAGCACAACCAGAATTTTTACGTAAATACATAAGGCGCACTCTCAATTATTGAGAAAATGAAAGGATTTTAAGAGTGTCTTGTAGTCCGAAAAATACGATATATGGAGAAATGCATAACAAGGATTGCATATTCAATTCTTGCAGCTCTTACATTTATATTTCAAAGTTCAGTCAAAAACACTTCAATATTGAGTGGAAACCAACAGATTGCAGCAAAATAAGAATGAAAGTAATGTGCTAAGCTTGTATTAATGTCAAAAACTCTCACCTGATGCTGGAGATGAGCTGTCGATGGTCATCGGTGGTGAGGATTTCGGGCAAGACGGAAGCCAACCATTCCACTTTCTTCTCAGCTGCGTACTGCTTCAACACGCCAAAAAGTCGCTCCTTCACTTCGGGCTCGTCGCTTAAAATCTGCTCCACCTGCCGGTGTCAGAATATTTTGGATCGTCTCAGGTTAGAATTTGAGCAATGCTTCCCTTACCTTCCTGTTGAACTCCAGAGCCTTGTATTTGCGGTCCAGCCTTGCGCCTTCCCCTCCGATCTGACTGTCATCCAGGCTGATGCTACGTTGCTGCCTTGCGCCGAGTCCCAGCACGCCCAGACGCAGTGTCCTCCCCTGGGATGACTTGATAAGCGCCGCGGCTGTCTCATGCTGCCTGACAGGGATACCGTTGACCTCCATGACGCAGTCGCCCGCCCTCAAACCCGCACGGCCTGCCGGGGAGCACGGCGAGCAGTCCTCCACCAGCAGTGGGCAGTCTCCCACGATAGTGAACCCCAATCGACCATCCGGACCAGGTATGATGTCCATCTGTAAAGCAGCAACGCAGAATAAAGCAAAATAGCAGAATCGTTTTGAAAAGTACAGAGAGACAAGCGGTAGAAATTGGAAGTACAGATGACCTGCTGTATGCGGGACACAACTCCGATGCTGGGGGGGATGTTCTTCTGAGTCTGGGCGATGGCAATGACGGCTAGCGGCGGCAACGTTGACACATTGTGGCCCTCAATTTCCAGCACCTGGTCTCCAGCCTGCAGCCCAGCCAGGTGAGCACTGCTTCCTTCCTCCACAGACAGGATGTAGCTCGGTCCATTCCCGCCCAACCGGAAGCCAAACTCATCAGGCCAGCCATGGTTGGACGTCGGCATGCTGAGGACTGGAGGGAGGGGAGGAAGCGGCCTTTAGAGGAATGACTGTACTGCCCAGGCTTTTTGGGGCTCTAAACAAGATTTTGTTTGTGGCCCTCATTTTAGTTTTCAATATTACTTGTGTAACACGTTATAGGCGCCTGACTGCAGCCTAGCGATTATTGTAATACAGTATTCCCCAGCCACATCGACTTGTAATGGTGATTAAGTGGGTGTTATTTCATCTTTAGAGGGCTTAACAGGGTTTTTTTTGCTCTAGTTAAAAAATATTCCATTTAAAATCAATATTTTGTGAAAATTAACAGTGATAAACAACTGTTTATTAGACTTAGAATAAGTCTAATAAACACTTAGACTTAGACAAACTTTATTGATCCACAAGGGAAATTGTGCCACACAGTAGCTCAGTTACAAAGAATGGAAAGTGCAAGGATGGAAAGGATAATGCAGGTATAAAGTAGACTAACAATGTACCATAGTAGCAATATAAAATATAACATATATGTAATATTTACATATTATATATACAGTATAAAATATATACTGATACATTATATTATTATATTATATTATATTTTTACATAATATATACAATATACAGTATAACAAATCCCAATTACCATGTGCAATACTACAGTATATGTAACGGCTGCAGCAAAAAAAGGGCAGCATAAAATAGAGTAGATCCAGCAGAAAATATACATTATAAACAAAGAGAGGTAGCTAACATAGAAGCGGTCAGGTAATAGACAGATATCATCTATTGCTGTATGACGAGTGATTATACAGCTGGATGGAGTGCGGAATGAAGGAGTTCTTGAATCGAACACTGTGGGAACGAAGCTGAAGAAGCCTGTTGGAGTATGAGCTTTGCTGTCACTCAATTGTATGGTGGAGCGGGTGGGCAGGATTGTCCACGATGGCGAGGAATTTGTCCTCCCGTCCCTCAATGACACAAACCCCTCCAACTGCGTGCTAATAAATTGACCGGCTTTCCGGATCAGTTTGTGAATCCGGTTTAAGTCCCTTTTGCTGGTGCTGCTCCCCCAAAAATCCACTGCAAAGTACAGGCCACTGGCCACAACAGATTGAAAAAAAGTTCTCCAACAGCTTGCTGCACACATTAAAGGACCTAAGCTTCCTCAGGAAAAAGAGTCTGCTCATGCCCTTCTTGTATACAGCTTTGCTGTTGTCCTTCCAGTGCAGTCTGCTGTTCAAGTGGACTCCCAGGTACCGGCCCTGGTTTTTTTGACCAAAAGTAAATTTGGGTATGGGAGCCTGAGTGTGTGCATGAGAGACACAACCAACAAAAATACAGTTTAAGTACATTTATAATTAGATATTAAGAAATAATGTACAGTAGGGAAGGGATTCATATGGCCCCATTCCTGGGTGGAACTCGCTTGAGAGGAAGAGGGGGGTGGAGGGGGTTAATCATCTTACAATGCAGTCTGCTGAAAATGATGGAAAACGCCACTCCACATAGCAACTGATGCTGTGGTCTAAGTTACAATTGCCACCCTACTGCCACCTGGCGGCTAAAGTGGATAATGAATGTCCCAAATTCGTCACATTTCATGTGTCAGGTAAACCGCGACAAAATGGGGCCATATGAACCCCCTTCCCACTGTATTATTAATATTTTACAAGCTCTGTAAAGATTAGTATTTACTATAAAAATAACATATGAACAACAAACAAAAAAAAGACTACAATTTAGTTCACTCCAATATGTTGAAGGGTCATGTGTTTATATGACAGATAAGTCTAAAGTTTACACGGAAAGATTAGAAAAATCTCCAACCACAGTGAAGTCAATCCAAAACCGACATTAATTGAAAAAGTAAACAGAACACATTAAAAAGGCATAATCTATTTTAAAAAAAATATTTAGACATTATATAGTTAGAAAAAAGGTTTGACTACAATATAAACTTAAGTTATACAGTCGTTTTAGAAATACGGCTGGAAATCTGTCACGATAACAGCGTTCGAAATGATTCTTAATTAGCGATTACATCTACAGGTTTTGAAAAGACGCGGCTGCAATGCTGCTGAACCACACTTAAACTAAGTTGACTCACTGCTGAACAAGAGTTTAGCCGAAACCAAGTATAATTGTATCCATGAGGCTATTCAGTCTATCAAAGTAGAACAAGCAAACCGTTAACAACCACGTTGACGATCAGCTACTGAAGTGACCAGTCACCATAATAATGCATAATGATGAGTGTTTATGCCAGGGGCCGTCCTTGACTTCTGCAAATCTCTCACAATCCATTATAAATGCGCTGGAAATAGATGCAAAATAAAGTCTTACCCAAGGTCATGGATGCATTCAAATCAATGGACATTGCACATAAGCCTTCCATCAAATAGTTATTGTCTTGTCTACTAAAGAGCACCATGTCAGAGCTCTCTACCCTAAACTCTGACACACACCAATGGTCCTTGACCTGGTTCCCAAATGGCAAAGCAGCCAATTGAAAGAAGGCGTCACAGAGATTGTGACCCAAATTAACCTCAGCGCACATCCAAAGCATTGCTTTAATTATCTTACTGAATTACGAGGCATAAAAAAAGAAAAAAATAGGAGAGACTTGGGGGGTCATGTATACATTTGAGGATCAATCCAACTGATTAAAGACTTACAGAAATCTTTAGGTGGACACCGAGAGCCCCGTTTGGTCTGGTGGAACGAATATCTACCCTTTTTGTTTTGCAGGAACTTCTTCATCTTCAAATTGTATACAGCCTGCTTGCAGGCTTGTCAGGTAAAAAAAAAGAAATAAAAAGTAAAAATATCCACCCTGAGCACCTTGTGACCCAAAATCCCACCAAATGAGTGATAGCTGAGTGTGCATGAAAATCAAGTCCAGTCTCGCTATGAGTTTGTCAAAGTCCCGCGTCTCATCCCTGATTCATCTCATGGCCAAGTTGCATGAGCAGTGTTAATCAGGAAACTGGGACGCGTGCACCCGCGCACCTCCGTTCCTTAATAATTCACTCTCCAAAAAGGCCTCATTTGTCTATAAATACACCAACGTGTCTTTTTCTGCCTTGGCTAGGTGGCTCTCCGAGGGACCGCTCCTGGCCCAGAATCACTCGGCGCTGATGCAAGGAAGCCTGAGCACTAATTGGAATGTCAGCCTGGGATAGTGTAAATCCGTGCGTAGTGTAGCTGGGTTCACGCCTAAATGTTTAGTTCATTGAAAAGCAGCAGGGGACCATTTAAGACTACTATCTGAAGATTAGGTGGATTAGGGGTTTAATCTCAAGCCCAACCTCCACCTTTACATCAGTACATTAGGAACACAGGTGCCCACGACCCCAACTCACTGAATTTATTTATTTATTTATTTCCATACCTCTATGGTTCTGTTTTATTTTAATGTGTTCATCTATGCAGTCAACGTGACTAAAGATGTGGTTAAATATCTTGCAAAAGTTATTTGATTTCCTCAACTAAAAGACCAATTAAAGTCAGTGGGAATTTTTTTCTGTTCAATTGCTGACTGGAGAGCACACCATTTTACAACATGGTACTTTTTTACTATAATCATAAAAATTATGAAAAGCTTAAATTTGACATTCTTGAAATCTTTCACTTTGTAGTCAATCTATAGATTTATGAAGTAAAAAACGTTTGCACATCATTCTCATTAATTGGGATGCACCTGTATATGTGCAACACATTGTTTTGATTAAAATAATTAATATATACATTTCAAATCCTGCACAGAGTATAGATACAATGTTTGTATTGCATAGTAAGTTTTGTTTGTATTGTTTTGTTTTTTAAATTAATACAAATCATACACATTGTGGATTATTTTTTATAATTAATTTAAAATCAAATACATTAGGGCAGCACGGTGGAAGAAGGGTTAGTGCATCTGCCTCACAATACGAAGGTCCTGAGTAGTCTTGGGTTCAATCCCGGCCTCGGGATCTTTCTGTGTGGAGTTTGCATGTTCTCCCCGTGACTGCGTGGGTTCCCTCCGGGTACTCCGGCTTCCTCCCACCTCCAAAGACATGCACCTGGGGATAGGTTGATTGGCAACACTAAATTGGCCCTAGTGTGTGAATGTGAGTGTGAATGTTGTCTGTCTATCTGTGTTGGCCCTGCGATGAGGTGGCGACTTGTCCAGGGTGTACCGCGCCTTCCGCCCGATTGTAGCTGAGATAGGCTCCAGCGCCCCTCGCGACCCCAAAGGGAATAAGCGGTAGAAAATGGATGGATGGATGGAATACATTAATTAATATTGTGGCTGGATCCTTTACAGTACTAAGTACCCAACAGCAAAATTATAATATTGGGATACTTATGTACTCACATTCAAATGTATATTATCAGATGGTATATACCTGTGGTTTGGTGATGTTTGGTAGTTTTTTTTTTTATCATTGACATTTTTATTTTTACCTCAGTACCCTGGTGTCACCAACCACAACCACAACATTAGGTACACCTGCACAATCTATTGAGGTCCATATAGTAGAGCATCATTTGAAATTCTGCCTATATATACAAAGTTAGTAATTGTTACTGTCATGGAAGTATGGATTTTTATTGTACACAGTATAACACAACTGTTATAGGATTATAATAAAAATACAACTGGCTGTCAGCTTATGTATTAACATTGTTAATGTACACTTATTTTACTTCTGCTATAGTCAAAGCAAATGATAAATGGTCATCTTACAGGCAACGGTTAGTATGTGTTTATGCAGAATCCTAATCGACAACATAGGTAGTATTAAAAGCATGCATCTCTTACCTTCTTTATTTAAACAGAATCCATAGCTTATGGACAACACTCTTCTTTTCAGCAACGTGAGCTGTAATATGAGTGTTGAGGGCCCAGTCAGCAACCAGATCCAGCAGGTGTCCCATGATGCCTTGTTATGTGCCAGTGCATGGCAGTCACAGTCAGACACACTGTAAAATTGGTTTTTTTCCCCACCTATTTTGATCTTAAAACGTGTTTTCTGCAGATAATAAACCACAACAAATTACTTCTAAGACAGTCCTAGTCTTCCATGAGTCATTAATGAGAGTCTACATGTGTTTCACTTCCTGTCTTTCATATGTTACCATTTTATAAAAAGGTAAAGAATAGGAAAATAAAGCGTAACAGTATAGTTAATGAATTGGTTTTTGGATAGTTTGTTCAGTAATAAAATAGGGTAAAATGGACAGGATATTTTATAATGAGAAAATTAATACAGGATATATGATTAAAAAAAATAAAACCTTGATTATGAATTAAAAAGATAAATAGAATGTTAAAAATCTGACTGAAATTGTACAGTGAGTAAAATGAATAAATAAATACATAACAAACAACTAACAAACACACTAAAATGATTAAGGAATTAATAAATAATAATACAAAAAATAATTAGTTATGTTTATCCTATATCACATACTGTGTATTTTCCATAAGTAATATACATTACCTTGCATAAACCATGGCCTTATACGATTTGTAATAGGTGCAAGCAAATGTTTTACCAGTAGGTGGCAATATAACAACAGCAGACTGCAAAATAGAACGGCACTGAGTTTTGTTAACTTACAGTTAAAAAAAATGTTTTCGTTTGCAAACAGACAAGCTTATTAGTTTTTTCCACTGCCAGATCAATTAAAAAGTCCACGCTTCAGTGGCGGTGTTTATGGCTGGGAGGTGGCAGGCGTTAGCTGTTAGCTTCGGGGTTAGCCACACCGATGCTAAGGAAGTGTAGCCTTGTTTACAGGAAGTAGTAGCATATAGTAAAAGTGAAACAGATTACAACGTCGCTGTATTCAAAAGCGTGAAATACATGTAAACGTGAGAGTTATTAATATTTATGTTTTATTTTAGAGAATAAATAGATTAATGACGTGCAGGCGGTAAGAATATTAGGTCCGTCCGGTTCGCGAACAAGTAGCATACTCTTGTCAACTTTTACTTATTTCCGTGTGACGGTTTAATAGTTCGTTTTTTTTATTATGTATCTGTGCTCCATGCTGGAAGAAAATGCATATTAGTGGGAACTATTACTGCGTCGCGACACCTGTTGTTTCTTTGAAGTCCTGCCCTGAGACATGGATTTCCTCACTTTGTTTGCCATCTACATTGCTGTGGTGTTGACGTGCATCGTCCTAGTCTGCAAATATTCCGGACAGAAGCAAAATCCTTTGAATATTTTCCTCAGCTGTACAGCAAAGGTAAGAAATGTGTATTTTGTTGGAGAATGTTGTTGGACTAATTTTGACATCATCAAATGCAAACCTGATCGTTGTGTTGCATGTTTTGCCCTCACAGGTTTTTGCACCAATTACTCCAAAATGGCTCCAGCGGTTTTCACAATGGACAATGCACAGATTATTTCATCAAAGGTAGGCCAATATAAGGTTTTCACATAGATTGAACGTATATTTGCACATGATTAGAGCGATCCAACAATAATTCTGCATTTACAAAGGGAACAATGCTCAGCTTTGATTGTGTTTGTACAAACCCCGTTTCCATATGAGTTGGGAAATTGTGTTAGATGGAAATATAAACGGAATACAATGATTTGCAAATCATTTTCAACACATATTCAGTTGAATATGTTACAAAGACAACATATTTGATGTTCAAACTGATACTTTTTTTTTTTTGCAAATAATCATTAACTTTAGAATTTGATGCCAGCAACAGGTGTTAAAGAAGTTGGGAAAGGTGGCAATAAATACTGATAAAGTTGAGGAATGCTCATCAAACACTTATTTGGAACATCCCACAGGTGTGCAGGCTAATTGGGAACAGGTGGGTGCCATGATTGGGTATAAAAACAGCTTCCCAAAAAATGCTCAGTCTTTCACAAGTAAGGATGAGGTGAGGTACACCCCTTTGTCCACAACTGCGTTAGCAAATAGTCAAAGAGTTTAAGAACAATGTTTCTCAAAGTGCAATTGCAAGAAATTTAGGGATTTCAACATCTACGGTCCATAATATCATCAAAAGGTTCAGAGAATCTGGAGAAATCCCTCCACGTAAGCGGCATGGCCGGGAACCAACATTGAATGACCGTGACCTTCGATCCCTCAGACGGCACTGTATCAAAAACCGATATCAATCTCTAAAGGATATCACCACATGGGCTGAGGAACACTTCAGAAAACCACTGTCACTAAATACAGTTGGTTGCTACATCTGTAAGTGCAAGTTAAAGCTCTACTATGCAAAGCAAAAGCCATTTATCAACAACATCCAGAAACGCCGCCGGCTTCTCTGGGCCCGAGATCATCTAAGATGGACTCATACAAAGTGGAAAAGTGTTCTGTGGTATGACGAGTCCACATTTCAAATTGTTTTTGGAAATATTCGACATCGTGTCATCCGGACCAAAGGGGAAGCGAACCATCCAGACTGTTATCGACGCAAAGTTCAAAAGCCGGCATCTGTGATGGTATGGGGGTGCATTAGTGTCCAAGGCCGAGCAGAAAAGAGACGGCAGATCAACTGGTCTAAAAGGGGGTCTATTTAAAGGCTAGTGTATACAAATTAGTTTTAAGATGGGACTTAAATGCTTCCACTGACATTCTGATAACATGATATTTACAGAGTTTTGATCATGTTAAGCATTGCCGAAACTTCTGCTTTATAATTTAGTATTAACTTGAACTAACTTAAAGGCAATACAACAGCTTTATTTTAAGTGGGTTGCAACCAACGTTAATAGCAGCTCAAGCTAACTAGTAGCTAGTGGCTGGCTACTCACTAGTGGTTGAAGGAGCAGTGTAAGCAAGGTGATGCATCATGAAAAGTAGTTCCTCTGCGTTAGTTCTTATAATTACAATGTTGCTACAGCTTGGTTAATATGCAGGTCATAGCATGTAAATGGAGTGCTGTTGGCATTTTTTTAGACACTTTATAGGCGCAGTAGAAGTATCACATGTGTTAGCTGCCTCGTACTTGCAGTTGTTCACTATTTAAAATACACGGAAAAGGGAAAAACGTGTGTTCTTGTCTCACATGAGGTTTGTAGCTAATGGGCACAATTGTTTTAAAAGTGCAGTTCACCTTTAACAAGTGGGATAGAAAGGCAAATGATGCCCTTTTATTTTCTATGTTTTAATTATTGTGTTTGTGTGACTGCAGGAACAACACGTTCATCTACCTGCAGATCCTGCTAGAGGCCGCTGTGTATGCAGAGTTCACCTACGAAGTTTTTGGTTTCTGCAGAGATATGGACACCACCCTGACCAGCCTGTCCGTACCTTACATCCTGCTCGCTGTGAAAACTGTCTTCTTCTACCTCTGCATCAAGAAAGATCCAGGTCATTTAGTGGAAATGAGGGCACATCAAGAATGTCTGCGGTTACATTTTGTTGTTTTACTCTGACAGGCACCGTGACCATGAAGAATGTATCCAGCCAGTTGTACTTATATCCATACGACAAGAGGCTGTTTCACCCGGGCGTCACTTGCCCGACCTGTAAGCTTATCAAACCTGCCCGCTCCAAACACTGTAGTAAGTTCTTGCTCTGGAAGTCTTTCTATTCCTTGTTGGTTTATCTCTATACTTGCTTTATTTTACAAAGGACCTTATCACTTCTGATTCATTGCCCCAGCATTGAGAAATTATTTTTTTAAAGGGGAACTGCACTTTTCTTACAAACCCAGTTTCCATATGAGTTGGGAAATTGTGTTAGATGTAAATATAAACGGAATACAATGATTTGCAAATCCTTTTCAACCCATATTCAATTGAATGCACTACAAAGACAAGATATTCGATGTTCAAACTCATAAACTTTATTTTTTTTTTGCAAATAATAAGTAACTTAGAATTTCATGGCTGCAACACATGCCAAAGTAGTTGGGAAAGGGCATGTTCACCACTGTGTTACATGGCCTTTCCTTTTAACAACACTCAGTAAACGTTTGGGAACTGAGGAGACACATTTTTTAAGCTTTTCAGGTGGAATTCTTTCCCATTCTTGCTTGATGTACAGCTTAAGTTGTTCAACAGTCCGGGGGTCTCCGTTGTGGTATTTTAGGCTTCATAATGCGCCACACATTTTCAATGGGAGACAGGTCTGGACTACAGGCAGGCCAGTCTAGTGCCTGCACTCTTTTACTATGAAGCCACGTTGATGTAACACGTGGCTTGGCATTGTCTTGCTGAAATAAGCAGGGGCGTCCATGGTAGCGTTGCTTGGATGGCAACATATGTTGCTCCAAAACCTGTATGTACCTTTCAGCATTAATGGCGCCTTCACAGATGTGTAAGTTACCCATGCCTTGGGCACTAATACACCCCCATACCATCACAGATGCTGGCTTTTCAACTTTGTGCCTATAACAATCCGGATGGTTCTTTTCCTCTTTGGTCCGGAGGACACGACGTCCACAGTTTCCAAAAACAATTTGAAATGTGGACTCGTCAGACCACAGAACACTTTTCCGCTTTGTATCAGTCCATCTTAGATGAGCTCAGGCCCAGCGAAGCCGACGGCGTTTCTGGGTGTTGTTGATAAACGGTTTTCGCCTTGCATAGGAGAGTTTTAACTTGCACTTACAGATGGAGCGACCAACTGTAGTTACAGACAGTGGGTTTCTGAAGTGTTCCTGAGCCCATGTGGTGATATCCTTTACACACTGATGTCGCTTGTTGATGCAGTACAGCCTGAGGGATCGAAGGTCACGGGCTTAGTTGCTTACGTGCAGTAATTTCTCCAGATTCTCTGAACCCTTTGATGATATTACGGACCGTAGATGGTGAAATCCCTAAATTCCTTGCAATAGCTGGTTGAGAAAGGTTTTTCTTAAATTTGCTCACGCATTTGTTGACAAAGTGGTGACCCTCGCCCCATCCTCGTTTGTGAATGACTGAGCATTTCATGGACTCTACTTTTATACCCAATCATGGCACCCACCTGTTCCCAATTTGACTGTTCACCTGTGGGATGTTCCAAATAAGTATTTGATGAGCATTCCTCAACTTTATCAGTATTTATTGCCACCTTTCCCAACTTCTTTGTCACGTGTTGCTGGCATCAAATTCTAAAGTTAATGATTATTTGCAAAAAAAAAAAAATGTTTATCAGTTTGAACATCAAATATGTTGTCTTTGTAGCATATTCAACTGAATATGGGTTGAAAAAGATTTGCAAATCATTGTATTCCGTTTATATTTACATCTAACACAATTTTCCAACTCATATGGAAACGGGGTTTGTAGAATGTTGCCTAACATTCACAATCATTATGAAAGACATGACGCCGGATGTATTTTTTTATGCATTCTATATAGTCAATACATGTCTGCTTACAATGGAGCCTATGGAAGCCGCGCCATTCTGCCTATAAAGCCCCTAAAAAAAAACATCCAAACACCTCCATTAAGGAGGTGGTCATACATGATCTAAGTAAATATATGTAATGTACTGACGGGCACATTTATAATAACATTTAATATTTACGTGTTATGATTATTTTAAGCATGTGCACAAAAGCTCTTGATCACGGCACCGCTATAAATAACAGGGGTGTCAAACTCATTTTAGCTCAGGGGCCGCATGGAGATAAATCCGTTACCAAGCGGGCTGGACTGGTAAAATCATGGCTTGATGATTTAAAAATGAAGACAACTTCATAATTGTTTTAAATAAATAAATCAATAAAAAGTCTGCTAACAATTGAGCCAACGAGGGGGTCCCTATTGCGCTCACAAAGCCCTCTAAATATTCATGCATCCATCCATTCTCTACCGCTTGTCCCTCTCTGGGTCCTGGGACAAAACCCGCCAACAATACTCTATTTACATATCGTGACCTGAGTACTAACCAAATATTAGCGATATTGTTAATATAAACACTATTTTTAACGGCGCATTGATAACAGATATGCTGTTGTACTGTGAGCCAGCCGGTGTCCTGCTGCTGCTGCATTGCATCTCGGCTTGTCAAAATTGTTCTAGATTATAAATCATGCATCTCGTCTGGATAATAGGAGAATTTAGCCATAAATCTAGAAGTTGTTCATCTGTGACATTCAATTTATACCCGGGCGTGGCGACAAAGACACGACAACCGAAGACGGCCTCTGTAGGCAGCAACTTTTCCTTTAACCCTTCCTGTGGATTATGATGAATTCTTCATCTAAACAGGAAAATGTGAACATCCTATCAGTCGTCATTGCAGTTAAAGCAGACAATGTACAGTGAGCGATCGTTATATTATGTTTGTAGTTTGTTTAGCACTTACCAATACTGCTACATGATGCTATAATGTTTCACTCAATGTGACGATCTGTCACTTCACCTCTGGTTGTGGTTCCTTGTTTGGTGTTTGTTTCCTGTCGGCACTCTTATTTTGGTTCCATTTCCTGCATGTCTCCCTGAGTGCTCGTTTCCCTCACCTGTCCCTGATTGGCAGCCTGGCACACCTGGTTGCAGTTGCCAATCAGGCGGCTGTTAATGCCTGCCTCGCCTGTTCGTCAGTGCTCGATGATTGATTATGTCAGGGACCTTTTATGACTGCTCCTCCTATTTTGAGTATATTAAAGACTCTTACCTGCACGTCGTTCTCCTGTTTCCTGCATCTGGGGGTCACAACTACTGCAGCCATGCGAGTTCCTCACCCTAAAGCTGCATCCGGGTAGCAGTCGGTTTTCTAAAACTTATTGATCATCCTTTTTGTGTTCGGGCTCAAAAATATGAGGTCCAGGATCATCATTTTTCCCAAAGTAATCGTTGTTGGCTCTCACAAAGTCTGCATGATTAGCGCTGTTGTTGATGGGGAAGGGACCTGTGGTTCCCATCTCTACGTCGTGGATCACGTCTCAAAATGGCTCTGGAATCTCTGTGAGATTGATACTATTTTGATCATATCTATTTACTCGTTACTCACAATCGTTATGAGGGACAAGAACACACATGTCTTTTTTTTTTTTTACGAATTTAAAGATGATCAACACTTGAAAGATGTGTCTATTTGGAGTCACCGTTGTAGCCTTCAAAGCCCCCTAAAACAACTTCACTGTATTATATATACAGTGCAAGTCTATATATAATGTAGTAACAGACACATTAATAACAATACGTAATATGTACAATATTTACCGTAATTGATCATTTTAATCATTTACGGGACTTAAATGTTTTGCGCATTTATTTCTGTTTCCATAGCAGCGCACGTCTGACTTCTGGCAACATGTCTTTTCCTACTTCCGGAATCAAACACGAGTGTGTTTTCTAATCATGGCAGACTTGGTAACAGACAATGAAGACGACTATTTTAGCACAAATGAGGATTCACAACCTTATACTTTTGAATCTAAATATACTGCTGCTAATAGAAGCAAGCACGAAGGAAAAGTGAGATGTTGGAGCAGACGGAAGCCTGGAGAGGGGGATAAAAGCAATTTTGACGCTATAAATATGGAACTTGGAGCCAAGCTATTTCGACATAAATGGATTGCTTACCCAAAATCAACAGGAACGTCCCGGGTCAGCTGGACCAGACGAACAACTGTCCATCGAGTGAGTCACTTTAATATCGATCATGATACACGCAGCACACCATGCGTGTTGTTACAACTACGGTACATACACTGTCTAGCTAACTCGGCTGTGTACAAACCAAATATAAAATGTGGGCTAATACTTTACAGATACTGTAATATGATTGTTCATGTTTTTCAGTCAGTACAAATTAGTGTCGTATCGCATTGTGTTGTGCATTACAAACTCAAACACGTTTCGTGTTGTTGTAGAAGCTAACTTATCTCTTGCAGTAGTTAGTTTTTACAGCTAATACCGAAGCATGCCGATGTATTACTATGATAGAAAAATAGTTCCTCGGTGTTCGCTCTTACAATAACAATGTTGCTACAGGTTGGTTATTATACGGGTTACGGAAAGTAAATGAAGTATTGTTGACGGTTTTTGAATGCATTTTTAAAGTGATTTAGAGGTAGGATTAATTAGCTGCATTACTAGTCACCTAGAACAAGACAATGTTTATATGTTAGGAAGCGAAAAAAACAAAAACCTTTTGTCTTCTTGTCTCTCATAATGATTGGGAACGATAGGCAAAATTAAAAAAAAAAGTGCAGTTCCCCTTTAAGATACAAAGAAATGCCGTTTATCGATTATTATAAGCTTAGGGGAGCGGCTCCACACTGTGTATGGCGTATGTCAGCCAGGGGACTAAAAATAAATAGTGTCAGCCAGAAGGGATTGTCGTTTGTAATCGGCATTAAAAGGCGTCAATCGGCAATGGCGATCAAATCTGCTGATTCTGATTGATGGGAACATCCTCAAAAAGAAGTGTGGTGTGTATTTCAGGTGTGTGCAACAGGTGTGTCCGGCGGTTCGACCACCATTGCATCTGGGTGAACAACTGCATCGGTGGCCAGAACACACGATACTTCATGTTGTACTTGTTCAGCGTCTGTGCCATGGCGGGTGACGTTTCCCTCCTGACAGTCGACATGTTGCTTCACGCCGTGTTGCGTTCAGGGCTCCTGAGGGCCAGTTATGTAGACGAGCACGGCCAGCAGCAGCCTGCTGGGCCTGTATTTATCATACAGGTGAGTTCTGTTTTGCAATACATTTCGGGAAAATATGTCATAAAACGCTACATATGTATTTCCTTTTTTACCTTCCAGCATCTGTTCCTGACCTTCCCCCGAATCATTTTCATGCTGGGATTTGTGGTCTTTGTCTTTTTCCTGCTGGCCGGTTATGCCCTGTTCCATTCCTTCTTGGTTCTCGTCAATCAGACGTCCAACGAGTGGTACAAAAGTCGAGGTTTCTCTTGTCAGCACTGCCGCCCAACTTCGACAGCAGATCACCTTTGTGGCACAGCGCCGTCGAGAAGGTACTTCTACAGCAGAGGCTTACTCCGAAATTTGGGGGAGATTTTTTTTCCTCGACAACCTTTTCGGAAAAAACACACTTAGGAACCTGTCAGGTTGCATCCCTGATTCAGGACTGCTACTGAGACAATAAACTTTATTTCTGACATTTTTTATGTAAAACATTTGTTTGACCAATAAATGGCGTGGTTAAAATTTAACAAATAAGAATGGCTATTATTTGACATTTGTGTGTCAGTCTATGTGTGTTATTCATTGCAATTTGAATGACAGCCTCACTATCAACCGGATCCATAGTTTCACTCTTCCTTAATGAGACCAAAGGCATTGATAATGCAGGACTAAGGCACTGTCTTTAACTGCACAATACAATTAATACTGTAATACTACTCATGACAAAGAGATAATACAGTGGATCCTTCGTTTTTAAATGTTCACTAAAAATGCACCGTTTGTGATGGTATGGGGGTGTATTAGTGCCCAAGGCATGGTTAACTTACACATCTGTGAAGGCAACATATGTTGCCATCCAAGCAACATTATCATGGACGCCCCTGCTTATTTTAGCAAGACAATGCCAAGCCACGTGTTACAACAGTGTGGTTTGATAGTAAAAGAGTGCGGTTACTAGATTGGCCTGCTTGTAGACCTGTCTCCCATTGAAAATGTGTGGCACAATATGAAGCCTAAAATACGGCAACGGAGACCGGACTGTTGAACAACTTAAGCTGTACATTAAGCAAGAATGGGAAAGAATTCCACCTGAAAAGCTTCAAAAATTGGTCTCTTCAGTTCCCAAACGTTTACTGAGTGTTGTTAAAAGGAAAGGCCATGTAACACAGTGGTAAAAATGCCCCTGTGCCAACTTTTTTTGCAATGTGTTGCTGCCATTCAATTCCAAGTTAATGATTATTTGCGGAAAGAAAAAGTAAGTTTCTCAGTTCGAACATTAAATATCTTGTCTTTGCAGTCTATTCAATTGAATATAAGTTGAAAAGGATATTCAAATCATTGTATTCAATTTTTATTTACGAATTACACAACGTGCCAACTTCACTGGTTTTGGGTTTTGTAGAAATGGCTCTGCTGAAGTGGAAGCTGGTTGCATCAGTTCTGTGTTTGTTTAATGTCTTTTATGTCCTTTAATGTTTCTCTCTTTTGTGTTTTTACCTTATTTTGTAGACTTTTTGAATCTGCATCTGCACTGCAACCACATCATTTTCCTCATGTGGGATGAATAAAGTCAATCCTATCCCTATCCTATTCTGGGTGCTGTGTGAGAATGCAACTGACTCCTGTTGCCTATTGAGTAGCAAAATCTCTCTAATAATACAAATGCTTTCAGTATTAGAATTAAATGTAACAATAAACAACATTGCAGCTGATATTGCAAGTTTGTTGCAGCCTGAACTACACAAATGTAAAGAAACATGGTTGATATGCAAGTGTGAGTCGTAATATGATGTTTTGCTATAGGAACATTTGGTTCAGTACAGAGGTGTATCGATTTACCACACTGTGTACATTAAGTGATTCTCGGGCGCGGCCACCGCTGCTGCTCACTGCTCCCCTCACCTCCCAGGGGGTGAACAAGGGAATGGGTCAAATGCAGAGGTTAATTTCACCACATCTAGTGTGTGTGTGTGAGACAATCATTAGTACTTAAAGTGAGGAACAGGAAGTGTTTATTGCGCATACATGTGGAAGGAGAAGACCTACAAAAACATGCGGAATAAAGTTAATAATATAATTATTATAATAATAATACACATTTCCTGTTGGATAAGAGACATGAAAATTAGAAATATGCTAAGTGCCATCCCTTCCTGATTTTTTTTTTAAATCAAATTATTCTGACAAGTTCATTGAATAAAAAAATGGTCAGCAAAATGTGTGTTTAAAAATCAATTGGTTTAAGTTCAGTTTACATTTTTTCTGCACCAAATTTTTAAACACGCGTTTTGCACACCAATTTTTATTCACTAAAACTGTTAGCAAAATTTGATGTAAAAAAAAAAATACTTTCACAAAATTCAAATGCAAGAAATTCAGTTGTGTAAATTCAGTGTAAAAAAAAATAAGAGTTGATAATAAAGACACCAAATAACCTCCATGGAGATGGGAGTGTCAAATGGAGGTTCTGGGTGTAAGGTACGATTTTAAAATCATATTGTTGATTATAATAAGAAAGGATAACAGCTGGCGGCTGATCTTTTTATAATGTAATTATTTAATCATCTCCACAATGGCACTCAGCATCAATGGTTAGAATTGGGGGCTAAATCACCAAAATGATTCCCGGGCGCGGCCACCGCTGCTGCTCACTGCTCCCCTCACCTCCCAGGGGGGGTGATTAAGCGTGATTGGTAAAATGCAGAGGATAATTTCACCACCGAGTGTGTGTGTGAGACAATCATTGGTACTTTAACTTAATAGTCCAGAGGTCTGATTTATGTTTTTAAGTCAAATGCTATTACAATACATTTGGTTTGTTTGTAAATACGTTAATGCCATGTAGGAACATCAAAGGCTTGAGGCAGGGAGTCAAGGCGAAGTAGATACAAGACCAAACCGACAGGAAAAAGAGAATAACATGACAGTGGGTTTTCACACAAAAGCTGAAATGGTATTGCTGTGATGAAAACGTTAACAAATATTTTGGAAAAAGATGGAAACAAATAATTAATTATGGAACTACTAAATTATTAGTTTGTAAACCTCTAATAAGAAATTCGAGTTGGCAAAAAGGAACTAAAATAAATAGAAAAATATATAAGTTTTATTTAATAAAGAAATCTTTGAAGGCTGCCCCATACAACACATTTGGAAAATGGGAGGACTTTTTTGACTGCCCGTTGCCGTGGGATGCCATATTCAAACTAATCTATAAAACTACTATTGATGTGCAAAATCGTTATTTTCAAATTAAAATTATTTATAACTTCTTACCCACGGGGAAAATGTTAAAATTATGGAATATGACAGAGTCAGATGACTGCCGATTTTGTTGTCAGGAGTCTGAATCCACCCTGCATTTGTTTTGGTATTGTCATATTGTGTCTTCTTTTTGGGTGGAAGTTGAAAAAATGTGTTTAAGGATTGGTTTGTTTATGAAGCTTGATGTGGTTTCTGTTATTTTGGGAGAGTTCATTGACAATCATGATTTAATCAATTTAATTATAGTACTCGGTAAAAGGTTTATTTTTAAGGCCAAAAACAGATATTCACTTAGTATTACTTTCTTTAAAACATTTATTCAGTATTTTTTAACTTTAGAAAGTTACATGGTTGAAAACGATAATGATGCCAAAAAACATAAAAAAAGATGGGAAGTCCTCAAAGGCTTATGTTGAAAGTGTAATTATGTATAGATTATATGCTATCTGTTGTTGTATTCCCTAACTTTTAGTGACCTGAACATAAGCTGGACTGTAAATACTTTTTTTGTTTTTGTTTTTTAAATGTAAGTTTGTTTATAGATTATATGCAATCTGTTGTGTTCCAAAATTTTCTGGTTTTTTTTGTTTTTGTTTTTGTTTGTTTGTTTGTTTTCTCAGTGTACATGAATGAAGGTGTGTGTTGCTGGACCCGACTTGGACATTATCTGGACTGGACCTGCTTTAAAAAAAAAAAAAAAAAACCTTTAAACAAAGCTAATTTCATTTACAGCCAGGTATGGTGAAGATAAGGTCCTTTCTTTCTTTTTTTATTTATTTATTTTATTTTTATTTTTTTATAGATAGGATAAGTAAATATTTTCTTGGATAAAGAGGAAAGTAAACAATATAAAAATAATTACATAAGGGAGAAAAGGGAAAGAAAAAATAGTAATTAAATGAAAATGTTAGTGGACCAGCAGCACAAACAATCAAGTGTGCTTCAGGGACTGTGTTGTGTCCCTTGCAGAAGTGTTGTCCATGTTGTGGAAACCAGAATATTGTTGGCAGAAAGAAACAACCCCTTTTGTGTGAGTGGGTGTGTGTGAGTGTGAATAGGGGAGGGAGGGTTTTTTTTTCTGGGTTGATGCACTAGTTGAAAGTGTATCGTGTGTTTTTTTCTATGTTGATTTAATAATAAAAAATAAAAATATTTGACCGTACATTACCATATGTAATGTTGTCTGTTGTAAACACATCAATGCCATCATCATTTATTCTTAATAGTCCAATTGTTGTTGTTGTTTTGTATGGGTGTGTGCGTTATATTTTATAAGAGTCAATAAAAATAACTTTAAAAGAAAATAATAATACTAATAAAAGTACAATGTTTGGATAGAATTGTTATTTTTTATTTTTTCGCAGCATTTACACGATAAAACATTTTTAACAACAGTGTGTTGGGCGTGGAAACACGACGCTTCACCGGCGGAAATGGGCGGGACTTCCGGTTTGTTTGCCGTCTCTCTAAACCGGTGCGGAAGTCGAGTTGACTCGACTTGGAAGGTCAGAGTTTATTTGGTCAAAGCTATTTTTATACATGGACATGGTGTAACTTAGCTTTTTGAATCACAACCCTAAGGAGGGTTTGGACTTATTTCCTGGTAGAAAACGCAACTTTTATGACCGTGACCACAAAATAAATAGCGTGTATATATTTCGGTCTCCTCATGTCCGGGTCTAAATGCGCGCGACTGAGCGGACAGTTGGTCCGACAAGTGGTGGACTCGGTGGACTGCGTCCTGTTCGACTGCGACGGCGTCATCTGGCGGGGGGACAAGGCCATCCCTGGCGCCCCTCAGGTGGTCAAACTACTCAAGCAACATGGCAAGAGAGTCTTCTTCGTCACCAACAACAGCACCAAGACGAGGAAGATGTACGCGGACAAAATGTCCACGCTGGGCTTCGACGTGACCGAGGACGAGGTGTTCGGGACGGCGTACTGCTCCGCCGTGTACCTGCAGACGGTGTGCAAGCTGCAGGGTAAAGTCTACCTCGTCGGCAGCGACGCCATGAAGCAGGAGCTGGAGGCGGTGGGGATCCAGCAGACCGGCCTGGGACCGGACCACATCTCCGGGAAGCAGACCGACTGGGCTAGGGTGGCGCTGGACCCGGAGGTGAAGGCTGTGTTGGTGGGTTTTGATGAACATTTCAGCTACATGAAGCTCAACCGAGCCTTGCAGTACATCACCAGGTCGGAGTGTTTGTTTGTGGGGACAAACAGGGATTCCAGGCTGCCCCTGGAGGGGGGAACCGCTGTCCCAGGTAGGGAGAACTCAATGCATGATCCTCAAACTTGAAAGTAAAAAAATGGGTTATACTTGTATAGCGCTTTTCTACCTTCAAGGTACTCAAAGCGCTTTGACACTATTTCCACATTCACCCATTCACACACACATTCCCACACTGATGACGGGAGTAAGGACACAGCGGGTGTGACGAGGTTCGTAGAAGGTGGGGATCGAACCACCTTCTCAGGTTGCTGGCACGGCAACTCTCCCAACCGCGCCACGCCGTCCCCAAAGTACACTATAGAGTACGGATGTCCAACTCATCGTTTAAGGTCGCTCACGACATAATTTTGTGTGGTCAGCCAAATCATTATATCATGGCCTGCCTCAACATTTATGTCGGAGGCGGAGGCGGGGGAAGCTATTTCTGCTTAAATAAATGATAAATGGGTTATACTTGTATAGCGCTTTTCTACCTTCAAGGTACTCAAAGCGCTTTGACACTATTTCCACATTCACCCATTCACACACACATTCCCACACTGATGAGATCATTATTCATGCGTTCGTTACGTCTCGTCTCGACTACTGTAACGTATTATTTTCGGGTCTCCCTATGTCTAGCATTAAAAAATTACAGTTGGTACAAAATGCGGCTGCTAGACTTTTGACAAGAACAAGAAAGTTTGATCATATTACGCCTATACTGGCTCACCTGCACTGGCTTCCTGTGCACTTAAGATGTGACTTTAAGGTTTTACTACTTACGTATAAAATACTACACGGTCTAGCTCCGTCCTATCTTGTCGATTGCATTGTACCATATGTCCCGGCAAGAAATCTGCGTTCAAAGAACTCCGGCTTATTAGTGATTCCCAGAGCCCAAAAAAAGTCTGCGGGCTATAGAGCGTTTTCTATTCGGGCTCCAGTACTATGGAATGCCCTCCCGGTAACAATTAGAGATGCTACCTCAGTAGAAGCATTTAAGTCCCATCTTAAAACTCATTTGTATACTCTAGCCTTTAAATAGCCCCCCTGTTAGACCAGTTGATCTGCCGTTTCTTTTCTTTTCTCCTCTGCTCCCCTTTTCCTTGAGGGGGGCGGGGGGGGGGGGGCACAGGTCCGGTGGCCATGGATGAAGTGCTGGCTGTCCAGAGTCGGGACCCGGGGTGGACCGCTCGCCTGTGCATCGGCTGGGAACATCTCTGCGCTGCTGACCCGTCTCCGCTCGGGATGGTGTCCTGCTGGCCCCACTATGGACTGGACTCTTACTATTATGTTGGATCCACTATGGACTGGACTCTCACAATATTATGTCAGACCCACTCGACATCCATTGCTTTCGGTCTCCCCTAGAGGGGGGGGGGGTTACCCACATATGCGGTCCTCTCCAAGGTTTCTCATAGTCATTCACATCGACGTCCCACTGGGGTGAGTTTTTCCTTGCCCGTATGTGGGCTTTGTACCGAGGATGTCGTTGTGGCTTGTGTAGCCCTTTGAGACACTTGTGATTTAGGTCTATATAAATAAAGATTGATTGATTGATTGATTGATGACGGGAGTAAGGACACAGCGGATGTGACGAGGTTCGTAGAAGGTGGGGATCGGACCAGGAACCCTCAGGTTGCTGGTACGGCAACTCTCCCAACTGCGCCACGCCGTCCCCAAAGTACACTATAGAGTACGGATGTCCAACTCATCGTTTAAGGTCGCTCACGACATAATTTTGTGTGGTCAGCCAAATCATTATATCACGGCCTGCCTCAACATGTATGTGGCATGTAAAAGGCTGGAGGCGGGGGAAGCTATTTCTGCTTAAATAAATGATAAATGGGTTATACTTGTATAGCGCTTTTCTACCTTCAAGGTACTCAAAGCGCTTTGACAGTATTTCCACATTCACCCATTCACACACACATTCACACACTGATGGCGGGAGCTGCCATGCAAGGCGCTAACCAGCAGCCATCAGGAGCAAGGGGTGAAGTGAAGTGTCTTGCCCAAGGACACAACGGATGTGACTAGGATGGTAGAAGGTGGGGATTGAACCCCAGTAACCAGCAACCCTCCGATTGCTGGCACGGCCACTCTACCAACTTCGCCACACCGTCCCTGATATATTAGTTCTTTCAATTTTGACATCCAACTGCATGCAACTTTGATAATATCTGATCATGCAACTACAAAACCCAAAACCAGTGAAGTTGGCACGTTGTGTAATTCGTAAATAAAAATTTAATACAATGATTTGCAAATCCTTTTCAACCTATATTCAATTGAATAGACCGCAAAGACAAGATGTTTAACGTTCAAACTGGAAAACATTTGGAATTTGATGCCTGCAACCTGTTTCAAAAAAGCTGGCACGAGTGGCAAAAAAGACTGAGAAAGTTGAGGAATGCTCATCAAACACTTATTTGGAACATCCCACAGGTGAACAGGCTAATTGGGAACCGGTGGGTACCATGTTTGGGTATAAAAGCGGCTTCCAGTCATTCACAAACAAGGATGGGGCGAGGGTCACCACTTTGTGAACAAATGCGTGAGCAAATAGTTTAAGAACAACATTTCTCAACCAGTTATTGCAAGAAATTTAGGGATTTCACCATCTATGGCCCGTAATATCCTCAATAGGTTCAGAGAATCTGGAGAAACTCACTGCACATAAGCAGCCAGGCCGAAAACCAACATTGAATGCCCGTGACCTTCGATCTGCATCAAAACCGACATCAGTTTGTAAAGGATATCACCACATGGGCTCATGGAACACTTCAGAAAACCACTGTCAGTAACTACAGTGGGTCGCTACATCTGTAAGTGCAAGTTAAAACTCTACTATGCAAAGCGAAATGCCATTTATCAACAACACCCAGAAACGCTGCCGGCTTCGCTGGGCCCGAGCTCATCTAAGTTGGACTGATGCAAAGTGGAAAAGTGCTGGTCTGACGAGTCCATATTTAAAATTGTTTTTTGAAACTGTGCACGTCGTGTCCTTCGGACCAAAAAGGAAAATAACCATCTGGACTGTTATAGGCGCAAAGTTCAAAAGTCAGCATCTGTGATGGTATGGGGGTGTATTAGTGCCCAAGGCATGGGTAACTTACACATATGTGAAGGCACTATTCATGCTGAAAGGTACATACAGGTTTTGGAACAACATATTTTGCCATCCAAGCAAAGTTATCATGGACGTCCCTGCTTATTTCAGCAAGACAATGCCAAGTCACGTGTTACCACAGCATGGCTTCATAGTAAAAGAGTGCGGGTACTAGACTGGCCTGCCTGTAGTCCAGACCTGTCTCCCATTGAAAATGTGTGGCGCATTATGAAGCCTAAAATACCACAACAGAGAGACCCCAGACTGTTGAACAACTTAAGCTGTAAATCAAGCAAGAATGGGAAAGAATTCCACCTGAAGAGCTTCAAAATTGGTCTCCTCAGTTCCCAAACGTTTACTGAGTGATGTTAAAAGGAAAGGCCATGTAACACAGTGGTAAAATATGACCCTGTGCAAACTTTTTTGCAATGTGTTGCTGCCATTAAATTCTAAGTTAAAAAAATTCTCAGTTCGAACAATAAATATCTTGTCTTTGCAGTCTATTCAATTGAATATAAGTTGAAAAGGATTTGCAAATCATTGTATTCTGTTTTTATTTAAGAATTACACAACGTGCCAACGTCACTGGTTTTGGGTTTCGTAGATACTCCAAGCATTTGTTTATGTTTATTAAAAAATACTACTTAAACATCTGTTTGTCAACTTGACCTATGATTTCAAAGCAAGTTATCCATTAATCTGTACGTAAAAAATGTAATAATCAAAAACCGTTGCTTTTGCAAATTGTGTAACGAGGCTAATTCCTGTACATTCATATACATTTAGTGTTACAACCGGCAGCCATAATTGCAATGTAGCCTATGAAAGCGAGTTTGACAACCCTGTTACAGAAACAGAATTAGTGTCTCCTATTTGCATTGCAATCTTTTCAAAAGCCTGGTAAACAAGCACTGAAAACAATGCTGCTATTGCGACAAGTCGTTCTTTGGTCTTGTCCCAACCACTTGATATTTCGCCATCTACCGGTACTTTAAAACTGGTATTTGTGAATGAAGCAACTCAAGCTGCAATGTGTTTCACTTTGTAAAGTTGCAAAGCAGGACAACAGATAGAATTGTGAGCTCCTCTGCACAAATATAGAAGAAGAATAACTAAAATGATGAAAAAGTGTACCGGTAGTTGTGGAGATAGTAGATAGCTTCTTTAAATAAACAAAGGAGCAAACGTTGATAAGTTCAGGACGTCTGACAATATCTAAATTAATAATAATAAAAAAAGAAGAAGAAATAGTAAGTAAAGGAGTAACATGAACATTGTACAGTATAATAATGAATATACAGTACTTATCAATGTATAAGGTGGGATATTACTCTGTATCCATCCATATAATTTACCCTCAGTTGCTGTTAGCAGAACACAATTCAAACTTTGCACACTTTTTTTATTTTACAAAACACATTTTGTCAACAATTGCTCACACATACCCAATTGTTTTTGTAAAAAGAATCTGCCAATGTGGCGACTTGTCCAGGGTTTCCCCCGCCTTCTGCCCGAGTGCAGCTGGGATAGGCTCCAGCACCCCCCGCAACCCCGAAAGGGACACGCGGTAGAAAATGGATGGATGTTACGATATGAAAATGTTATATTTTGGTTAATGTGACCAACATTTTGACGTTCGTTATCATTATCACAGCATTGTTGAATGTGTCTAAAACGTACTTATGCACACACTGAATTATTTTACCAAGTTTTACTTATAACAAAACAAATAAATGAATACATAATAAAGGGAAAAGCGGTAGAAAATGGATGGATGGATACGCAAGACACACACACTATGCACTTTTCTTGGCAGAAAAAAACCCATTATATATTGTTCTATTATTAGTTGAATTTTTACATGTTCAGTTCTTTTGTTTGAATATGTTTATGGGTGTTTAATGTCAAAGGCAAAACATGTGTTTGTTATGGGGAAAGATGTTCAGGTATTTTGTATTCATGTAAGCATTTGAGCTAGGTTTTCAAAGTGAGGTAATCAATCACGGGTCTACAAACATTTGAATTTGTGAAATAATTTTAAAATGTTTTAAAAATTTGTATCACGCTGTCCGTTATACAAATTCAAATTGCCGTGGTGGGTAGAGCAGCCGTGCCAGAAACTTGAGGGTTCCAGGTTCGCTCCCCGCCTCTTGCCATCCAAATCACTGCCGTTGGGTCTTTGGACAAGACACTTCACCCTTGCCCCCAGTGCCGCTCACACTGGTGAATGAATAATAGGTGGTGGTCGGAGGGGCCATAGGCACAAATTGGCAGCCACGCTTCCGTCAGTCTACCCCAGGGCAGCTGTGGCTACAAATGTAGCTTACCACCACCGAGTGTGAATGTGGAGTGAATGAGTGATGGGTTCTCACTTCTCTGTGAGCGCTTTGAGTATCTCGTTGAAAGAAAAGTGCTATATAAATCTAATCCATTATTATTATTACTAATCTTTGGGAATTTTATCACGGTTTATCATAACGGTAATCATTACTTCCCTAGTGCGTGAACAGCGTTTTAAAAATAAATCGGTGTATAGAAAATGGGCGGTTTACAGGCTGTCATGCGTATTTCCTGAAACTATATATTAGTCAATCTGAGGTCTGAGAAAAGTCATTGCCTTGAAAAGTTGCACTTGCAACAATAATATACCATAGTAAAATGTAGTTACTCCTATATAAAAAAAACAAAAACAATAGTTGCCCACACAGAGTTAATGTTTCCGTTGTATCTGTACTGTTCTGAACTCCTGTTTGTTGTTCTGGTGACTAAATGCTGCCTGTATGGAAGTCTGCATGCATGTGGTTTTACTGTAGACCACAAACTAGTTAAGATTTATTGAAGAGTGCTCCTGCTGGTCATAGACAAGTAGTGCATGTCAACAGATTAATCGGTTGCACACAATCAACCAAATTCTCAACCATGGTTCATCTTCCTGCCGCAGGAACTGGATGTCTGCTGCAAGCTGTCGAGACCGCAGCCCAGCGCCAGGCCGCCACGGTGGGCAAACCCAACCGCTTCATGTTTGACTGCGTGGCTTCTAAATTCGGCGTAGACCCCGGCCGCTGCCTGATGGTGGGCGATCGCCTGGACACGGACATCATGTTGGGCTCCAACTGCGGCCTGAAGACCCTCCTCACCCTCACCGGGGTCAGTACGCTGGCCGAGGCGGAAGCCATTCAGAAGAGCGGCTGCGCGGAGAGGCAGGGGATGGTGCCGGATTATTACGTGGAGAGCATCGCAGACCTTCTTCCAGCCCTGCAGGGATGAGACCACCAGGACTCATGCGGCACAGGAAATTGGCTAATCTAATCATAGTCTTCCATATTATCATCCCTATGACTACCAATGCTTTTGTGGCGTGATTAGAGGACACAAAAACTATATCTACACTAAATCATGTTAAGTTGGCCATCATGGATCAAATGAGCTAGAATTAAATGAGTACCAGTATTAAAATAAGATAGTTAGCTTTAGATTGATTTATATTTCCACATGTTCTACAAATATGTGAGAGACAAATAACAAAAGAAAGATAACATTTATGGAAGAAATTACTGTATTCTTTGGACTACAAGGTGCACAGTGCGGCCTATTACCCAGTGCACCTAACGTACCCGTTAATTCTGGTTGTGCTTACCGACCTCAAGGCAATTTTATTTGGTACATGGTGTAATATGTGCGGCCAGTAGGTGGCAGTCACACATAAGAGATACGTGTGGACTGCAGGTTGACTGACATCTGTTCAATAAATGACGCGAGCAAGTACCCGTAAGCAAACAACACCAGAACTTTGATGTTTCATTGAGAATATAGAACATTACACTTGGCGCTCAAAACTCTGTCAAAATGTTTTAGTACGACTTTGGTAAGCTACAAAGCCGCACCGCTTGATGGAAAGCAGAGTATTACAGATACCGTAGTCGTACGTACTGTGTTTCACCATATGGGTATTATTATGTGTATAAGGATAGGTAAAAGGTAAAACATAATCTATGCAACATTTTGACCAAAGAACCACCATTACATGTTATGTAGACCACAAGGAAGTGTTTTAAATGTAGAAAATAAAATCATAATATGACCGCTTTAATGCGCCTTATAATCTGGTGCGCCCTATGGTCCGAAAAATACAGTAATATGTTTAATTGTAGCCCTTTACAGTGAAATGAACCACATTTGGTATCTTACAGCAAAAGTATTTATATAAGATTAATTATTAAAATAAATTATTGTAGGTAGGAGACCACGGGGAAGACCCAGGGCACGGTGGAGAGACTATGTCTCCCGGTTGGCCCGGTAACTCCTCAGGATCCCCCGGGAAGAGACGGACAAAGTAGCTGGGGCGAGAGAAGTCTGTTCTTCTCAGCTTAGGCTGCTGCCCCCGCGACCCGACTTCGGATAAGAGGAAGAAGATAGTATTTAATTCGAAATATTAAAATTGTTTTTGAAAAGGAAAATTTTTTGCCGAGATAAGTGAAACCTCATAGGGTGTTTTTTTGTTTTTAAAGTAATTTCTCGGTATAGTGTCAGTGTTCAATGTGTAAACTGTCCCGATTATTACCAGACAGTATTTTACTAACAAGAGACATACATGGGATGTCACCACTCTGATTAAACAACTAAAGGAAGCCAGCATCAATGTGGTATTTGGTCATGTGAGTGCGGTCAGCTGACAGGATAATGCAGTAAAAAGTTTATTTATCACAACAGAAAGTGATGTGATTATTCTTTGTAACCGCATGGCCGTCCCCTCACTCATATTGCCACCTAATAAATATTACAACGCTATTTTAATTTATTTTTCTGCGGGTTGTGTGTTTATAAAGACACATTCTGCTTTCATGCACTCAGGTGTTGCATGTCGCCTCTCTGCTGCTGAGAGATGTCTTCCATGCTGTGTGCCTTTGTCTATTGTCCTGGCTGCCAACTGTGTGCAATACACAAAGGGGAAATGCACCAAGAAATGTAGCCAAGTTCTTAATTCGGACCAGCACAAAAATTCTGTATGCGCCTGGATTTTTGTTAGTAACGGAGATGGAAGCTGCAATTCCCCATGTAACTGTTTTGTAAGAACGGCACCAATGCAATGTGCGGAGGAAGTCACACATATTCAGAGGCGAAATGTCATCTGTGTGCAAAGAATGGTTGTCACCATACCAGAAATTCAACTGTCGGTCTAGGGTGTACCCCGCCTTCTGCCCGAATGCAGCTGAGATGGGCTCCAGCACCACCCGCAACCCCAAAAGAGACACGCGGTAGAAAATGGATGGATACCGATATCTGTAAATGTTCAAACGTTCGATACTTATTCGTTACCATGAACCCATGTAGTTTTAAATTCACTATTTTATTTACATTTTTTATAATAACCTGTGTTTTCTAAACACTTAAATAAGTAAAGGTTGGGTTGCATGCTTCTGGAGGTTTTCTGCACGCTATGACAATGGGCTTGTGGTGGCAGATCTCCGCTTTCACTTGCACAGCAAATACTTCATGACCGCTATGGGGGCCAACTACTGAAATTAAGAACCCCACAAGTAGTTTTGTGACCTGTGCTTAAAATTTGTACCGGGCAACTCATTTTGGTACTAGGAGTGGGGTTCTGCTAATTGGGTTGTTTAGTTTAACTACCGGTAAAATAGTGGCAGTCATTTGGAGTATGAAATAAAAAAAAACTGCAGTGGTGATTATCTTCGGCTTGCTGGTAGAAAATCCACCTTGCTCAAAGAGACGCTGAGCCACCATTGCAACATTCACCTGCGGAAACCATCGGGAGGAAGCAATTCAATTTTCTATTCAATGTATTTATTTAGAATAGGGATAGCACATATGAATGAACATATATGTAATATGTAAATATGTCAGGTTTTAGCTAAGGCTAATTTCCGCCTGTAGTCCCCAGACAGTTTGGTGTATACACACAATCAAACAAAGAAAAGTCAGGATAACTACCACAGACTCAGAAACATTTAAGTAATATATATATATATATATTACTTAAATATATATATATATATATATATATATATGTCTACATATATATATATGTCTATATATATATATATATATATATATATAGCTATATATATATATATATATGTGTATGTGTGTATATATACAGTTGTGCTCATAAGTTTACATACCCTGGGAGAATTTATGATTTATTGGCCATTCTTCTGAGTATATGAATGATAACACAAAAACCTTTCTTCCACTCATGCTTAATGGTTGCGTGAAGCTATTTATTGGCAAACAACTGTGTTACTATTTTTAAATCAAAATGACAAAAGAAAGTACCCAAATGACCCTGATCAAAAGTTTACATACCCCAGTGACTTTGATCTGATAACATGCACAAAAGTTGACACAAACAGGTTTGAATGGCTAATCAAGGTTCCAATCCTCACCTGTGACCTGTTTGCTTGTAATTAATGTGTGTGTATAAAAGGTCAGTGAGTTTCTGGGCTTCTGACAGACCATTGCATCTTTCATCCAGTGCTGCACAGATGTTTCTGGATTCTGAGTCACGGGGAAGGCAAAATAATTGTCAAAGGATCTGCGAGAAAAGGTAATGGAACTGCATAAAACAGGAAAGGGGTACAAAAAGATATCCATGGAATTGAGAATGCCAATCAGCAGTGTTCAAACGCTGATTAACAAGTGGAAAATGAGGGGTTCAGGTAGACCAGCAAAGATTTCAGCCACAACTGCCAGGAAAATTGTTTGAGATGCAAAGAAAAATCCACAAATAACTTCAGCTGAAATACAGGACTCTCTGAAAAATTGTGGTGTTGCTGTTTCAAGATGCACAATAAGGAGGCACTTGAAGAAAAATGGGCTGCATGGTTGAGTCGCCAGAAGAAAGCCATCACTCCAAATAACTTTGTTCGAGAAGTTTTGAGGCTTGTCTCTGTGCTGTTTGGCGTAATGTAAGCGGGATACTTTGTGACATTTGCGCAGAAATGGCTTTCTTCTGGCGACTCGACCATGCAGCCCATTTTTCTTCAAGTGCCTCCTTATTGTGCATCTTGAAACAGCCACACTACAAATTTTCAGACAGTCCTGTATTTCAGCTGAAGTTATTTGTGGATTTTTCTTTGCATCTCGAACAATTTTCCTCCACCACTCTGTAACAAACGCACCCACGATCTCTGGGTATCGCTGCCACAGAGCTAATTAAGGAGTCACGGCTGATATTCAGCTGGGAACGTAATAAACAATAAATAAACACAAGACGTATGTCCTTCAGACACAACACAATTAGGCTTATTTTAATATAACACAAATCAACCCTACATAATAAATGACTTCCCCCTCCTGTCCATGGAACAAAATGCAACTTAACAGCATTCATTTGCAGAAGTTGGACTTCAGTGATGTCCGACTTCAATGATTACCTCTCAAAATACCATCATTAATGTCCCCACATGACCATTGCTGGAGAAATACCATACAGAAACACATTTACGCACTACTGGGCATTGAATCATCACCAACAGTGAAGAAAACGGCAATTAAAACATATATTATGTGGTACTGTCAAAATGTAAATAACAAAAAACGTGAAAAAATAAAATACTTGAACTCACAATTCGTAGCACCCATTCAACGCCATATAGCCCCTCGTAGTCGGTTGATTGAAGTGGAAATGGCGAGCATTTCCCCATTTCATCGCCGACATGGTCTCACAAGATGTAGTTTCTCTTTAAATATCCTTCTTGAAAATGGCCTTGCAAATATACAGGTAAAAGCCAGTAAATTAGAATATTTTGAAAAACTTGATTTATTTCAGTAATTGCATTCAAAAGGTGTAACTTGTACATTATATTTATTCATTGCACACAGACTGATGCATTCAAATGTTTATTTCATTTAATTTTGATGATTTGAAGTGGCAACAAATGAAAATCCAAAATTCCGTGTGTCACAAAATTAGAATATTACTTAAGGCTAATGCAAAAAAGGGAGTTTTAGAAATGTTGGCCAACTGAAAAGTATGAAAATGAAAAATATGAGCATGTGCAATACTCAATACTTGGTTGGAGCTCCTTTTGCCTCAATTACTGCGTTAATGCGGCGTGGCATGGAGTCGATGAGTTTCTGGCACTGCTCAGGTGTTATGAGAGCCCAGGTTGTTCTGATAGTGGCCTTCAACTCTTCTGCGTTTTTGGGTCTGGCATTCTGCATCTTCCTTTTCACAATACCCCACAGATTTTCTATGGGGCTAAGGTCAGGGGAGTTGGCGGGCCAATTTAGAACAGAAATACCATGGTCCGTAAACCAGGCACGGGTAGATTTTGCGCTGTGTGCAGGCGCCAAGTCCTGTTGGAACTTGAAATCTCCATCTCCATAGAGCAGGTCAGCAGCAGGAAGCATGAAGTGCTCTAAAACTTGCTGGTAGACGGCTGCGTTGACCCTGGATCTCAGGAAACAGAGTGGACCGACACCAGCAGATGACATGGCACCCCAAACCATCACCCAACCATGCAAATTTTGCATTTCCTTTGGAAATCGAGGTCCCAGAGTCTGGAGGAAGACAGGAGAGGCACAGGATCCACGTTGCCTGAAGTCTAGTGTAAAGTTTCCACCATCAGTGATGGTTTGGGGTGCCATGTCATCTGCTGGTGTCGGTCCACTCTGTTTCCCGAGATCCAGGGTCAACGCAGCCGTCTACCAGCAAGTTTTAGAGCACTTCATGCTTCCTGCTGCTGACCTGCTCTATGGAGATGGAGATTTCAAGTTCCAACAGGACTTGGCGCCTGCACACAGCGCAAAATCTACCCGTGCCTGGTTTACGGACCATGGTATTTCTGTTCTAAATTGGCCCGCCAACTCCCCTGACCTTAGCCCCATAGAAAATCTGTGGGGTATTGTGAAAAGGAAGATGCAGAATGCCAGACCCAAAAACGCAGAAGAGTTGAAGGCCACTATCAGAGCAACCTGGGCTCTCATAACACCTGAGCAGTGCCAGAAACTCATCGACTCCATGCCACGCCGCATTAACGCAGTAATTGAGGCAAAAGGAGCTCCAACCAAGTATTGAGTATTGTACATGCTCATATTTTTCATTTTCATACTTTTCAGTTGGCAAACATTTCTAAAAATCCCTTTTTTGTATTAGCCTTAAGTAATATTCAAATTTTGTGACACACGGAATTTTGGATTTTCATTTGTTGCCACTTCAAATCATCAAAATTAAATGAAATAAACATTTGAATGCATCAGTCTGTGTGCAATGAATAAATATAATGTACAAGTTACACCTTTTGAATGCAATTACTGAAATAAATCAAGTTTTTCAAAATATTCTAATTTACTGGCTTTTACCTGTATACTGTATCTGCCACCTAATCATTTTGTTCTCCTTCTTTGTGGGTCAACACTTCCTGCTAAATTGCAACTTGTGAATGGAGACTCACTTTGGAATGACAAGTGAGTATCCAATCACAGTCTCGTTAGCATCAGGCTACAAAGATGTGTGCCGTCCTGTTAGGCCAGCAGAGAAGGCCTTGCTGGCCCTGACGGCACACCACTTGTAATCTGTCATTATGCATCTGTCATGTTTCCATTAGGGATGTCCGATAATGGCTTTTTGCCGATATCCGATATTCCGATATTGTCCAACTCTTTAATTACCGATACCGATATCAACCGATATATACAGTCGTGGAATTAACACATTATTATGCCTAATTTGGACAACCAGGTATGGTGAAGATAAGGTACTTTTAAAAAAAAATTTATAAAATAAAATAAGATAAATAAATTAAAAACATTTTCTTGAATAAAAAAGAAAGTAAAACAATATAAAAACAGTTACATAGAAACTAGTAATTAATGAAAATTTGTAAAATTAACTGTTAAAGGTTAGTACTATTAGTGGACCAGCAGCACGCACAATCATGTGTGCTTACGGACTGTATCCCTTGCAGACTGTATTGATATATATTGATATATAATGTAGGAATCAGAATATTAATAACAGAAAGAAACAACCCTTTTGTGTGAATGAGTGTAAATGGGGGAGGAGGGTTTTTTGGGTTGGTGCACTAATTGTAAGTGTATCTTGTGTTTTTTATGTTGATTTAATAAAAAAAAAAAAAAAACGATACCGATAATTTAAAAAAACGATACCGTTAATTTCAGATATTAAATTTTAATGCATTTATCGTTATCGATGTCCGATATTATCGGACATCTCTAGTTTCCATGTAGGAGAAGCAGACATTTGGGCGTGGCTTGCGGCTGAGGGGCCTGGAATTGGTGGAAAATTGCTATTTCTGTAAATATTCATCTGTATACTTTGCAAGAGATTTAGCGCTCACATTTAGATTTAGAATTAAAATATAGGTTTGGATTCAACATTTACCACTCACATTTAAATTTTAAGATTTCCATCCATCTATTTTTTACCGCTTATTCCCTTCGGGGTCGCGTGGGGCGCTGGAGCCTATCTCAGCTACAATCGGGCGGGAGGCGGGGTACACCCTGGACAAGTCGCCACCTCATCGCAGGGCCAACACAGATAGACAGACAAGATTTATATTTATTATTTATTTAAAAAAGATTTATTATTATTTAGTTTGACTAGCTAAACACAGTGTAGCAAGTAACGCGCACGCTAATTAGAGCTTTTGAATGTAAACAAAGGTGGGCGGACTGATACAAATATCAACGCTAACACTACCGAGTAGTATAGTATCAGCTCGATACCACAGTGGTTAAATTAAGATTTTTTTTTAGTATCGAAAAAACATCTTGTTATTTGAAGTGTTGTTTACAAACTCAGGAAATAAGTCCCTGGATACTGGAAGACTTTAAGGGCAAACATTTTTAAATGAATTGATATTGTTACACAACCATCCTGTGTAGAGATGTCCGATAATATCAGCCTGCCGATACTATCGGCCGATAAATCCGTTACAATGTAATATCGGAAATTATCGGTATAGGTTGTTTTTTTTAATCGATATCGTTTTTAAAAATTTTTTTTTATTAAATCAACATAAAAAACACAAGATACACTTACAATTAGTGCACCAACCCAAAAAAACTCCCTCCCCCATTTACACTCATTCACACAAAAGGGTTGTTTATTTCTGTTATTAACATACTTGCCAACCCTCCCGGATTTTCCGGGAGACTCCCGAAATTCAGCGCCTCTCCCGAAAATCTCCCGGGACAAATTTTCTCCCGAAAATCTCCCGAAATTCGGACGGAGCTGGAAGCCACGCCCCCTCCAGCTCCATGTGGACCTGAGTGACGTGTCAACAGCCTGTATTCACGTCCGCTTTCCCACAATATAAACAACGTGCCTGCCCAATCATTATAACTGTAGAATGATGGAGGGCGAGTTCTTGGTTTCTTATGTGGGTTTATTGTTAGGCAGTTTCATTAACGTCCTTCCAGCGCGGCAACAACAGCAGTCATGTTTTATTCTACCGTAAAGCAGTTCGTCTGCCATAAACAGCAATGTTGTTGTAATATATTGAGTTGGAGGCAATAACCAGGCGAGGTGATGAAGTACGTCTCTTTACTGTAGACTTCAGAACAGACTCACACACTTGACGTCAGGTGCGCAACACCACGTAAATCGTTGGCCAACCAAAAAGTAACCCCAGTACGCTATAGCCAACATTCACCAGGAGATGGCAACAGACAAACATAGATCACTCTATTAAATTCCTCCCCTTTTAGAATTGTAGAAGTTACTCAAAATAAATAAACAACCCAACCAAAAAATGCAGTAGCTCAATTAAAAAACTGTACTTAAGCCAAATTCTTTTTTTTTTTTAGTACTGAACTCTTAACCCTCATTTGTAAACAATAACATGCTTATTATACAAACAGTATTTGTACACCTTTAACACAGATTTTTATACTGTCTTCAGAGATTCAGTTTTTTTGGTGGTACTCGAAACCTTTCTGGGTACCTGCGAAAGGGTGTTCAGCATGGTTAGAAAAATATTGACAGAGAATAGAACAAGGATGGACAATTCAACCCTTAACTCAACAATGAGTATATGAGTGTTATGTGTGTGTATATGTGTAAATAAATGAACACTGAAATTCAAGTATTTATTTTATTTATGTATATATATATATATATATATATATATATATATATAATAAAATAAATATATATATAGCTAGAATTCACTGAAAGTCAAGTATTTCTTATATATATATATATATATATATGAAATACTTGACTTGGTGAATTCTAGCTGTAAATATACTCCTCCCCTCTTAGACACGCCCCCGCCCCCCCCCCCCCCCCACCTCCCGAAATCGGAGGTCTCAAGGTTGGCAAGTATGGTTATTAATTTTCTGGTTCCTACATTATATATCAATATATATCAATACAGTCTGCAAGGGATGCAGTCCGTAAGCACACATGATTGTGCGTGCTGCTGGTCCACTAATAGTACTAACCTTTAACAGTTAATTTTACTCATTTTCATTCATTACTAGTTTCTATGTAACTGTTTTTATATTGTTTTACTTTCTGTTTTATTCAAGAAAATGTTTTTAATTTATTTAACTTATTTTATTTTATAAATGTTTTTTAAAAGTACCTTATCTTCACCATACCTGGTTGTCCAAATTAGGCATAATAATGTGTTAATTCATTCCACGACTGTATATATCGGTTGATATCGGTATCGGTTGATATCGGTAATTAAAGAGTTGGACAATATCGGATATCGGCAAAAAGCCATTATCGGACATCCCTAATCCTGTGTTTTTGTCTGATTATAATTGTGATCCAAAATGTAATTATTCAATGATCTTTGGATATTTCTCATTGCCAAGAGCTCAAACCACTCGTAAATGTTTTTGTGTCTGTATGCGGAGTAAAACTCTGGAACAAACTGGACTTACAACACAAGCAATGCTAAACTATTAATCGATTTAAACTACACTATATTGCCAAAAGTATTTGGCCACCTGCATTAATGAGGTCACACACTGATGTTGGTCGAGAAGGCCTGGCTCTCAGTCGCCGTTCTAATCCATCCCAAAGGTGTTCTATCGGGTTCAGGTCAGGACTCTGCGCAGGCCAGTCAAGTTCATCCACACCAGACTCTGTCATCCATGTCTTTATGGACCTTGCTTCGTGCATTGGTGCACAGTCATGTTGGAAGAGGAAGGGGGCCCGCTCCAAACTGTTCCGACAAGGTTGGGAGCATGGAATTGTCCACAATGTTTTGGCTAATTGGAAGGTCACATGATGTTTGGAGCTCTGTAGCAACTGACTGTGCAGAAAGTCGGCGACATTTTTGCACTATGCGCTGACCTCTCTCTGTCAGTTTACGTGGCCTACCACTTTGTGGCTGAGTTGCTGTTGTTCCCAAACTCTTCCATTTTCTTATAATAAAGCCGACAGTTGACTATGGAAATTTAACGACTGGATTTGTTGCACAGGTGGCATCCTATGACAGTTCCACGCCGGAAATCACTGAGCTCCTGAGAGCGGACCATTTATTCACAAATGTTAGTAGAAACAGTCTCCATGCCTAAGTGCTTGATTTGATACACCTGTGGCTGGGCCAAGTGATTAGGACACCTGATTCTCATCATTTGGATGGGTGGCCAAATACTTTTGGCAATATAGTGTATTATACAAACATTGGGTCTGGTTCAAATATAGAGATGAGGGTCTTTAATTTAATTTAACCTGCTGTTGTACTCGGTCTCTAAGTGTTAACATGTGCTCAATGTTTCCTTACCATTATTGCTATGTTGTCTATTACCATTGTTGGTATGTTCAATATTCCTACATTGTTGATACAAATTATTGTTACAGTGTAATAATTATTGTTACCTGTGGTAATGCCACCATGATACAACATTTGTATCATAATCCTTGAACAAAGTAACAGGAAAGCTCAAAGTATCAATCACTGAATGGAGAACTGGGGGTGGGATTAAATAAGTTATCTTCTTCTCACTCCCTTTCAGGCAAAACTGGATCATCATGCTTACATCAATCTGGGTATTATCTTCGACCCAACTCTCTCGTTTGAATCACACATTAAGAGTGTTACTAAAACGGCCTTCTTTCATCTCCGTAATATCGCTAAAATTCGTTCTATTTTATCCACTAGCGACGCCGAGATCATTATTCATGCGTTCGTTACGTCTCGTCTCGACTACTGTAACGTATTATTTTCGGGTCTCCCTATGTCTAGCATTAAAAAATTACAGTTGGTACAAAATGCGGCTGCTAGACTTTTGACAAGAACAAGAAAGTTTGATCATATTACGCCTATACTGGCTCACCTGCACTGGCTTCCTGTGCACTTAAGATGCGACTTTAAGGTTTTACTACTTACGTATAAAATACTACACGGTCTAGCTCCGTCCTATCTTGTCGATTGCATTGTACCATATGTCCCGGCAAGAAATCTGCGTTCAAAGAACTCCGGCTTATTAGTGATTCCCAGAGCCCAAAAAAAGTCTGCGGGCTATAGAGCGTTTTCTATTCGGGCTCCAGTACTATGGAATGCCCTCCCGGTAACAATTAGAGATGCTACCTCAGTAGAAGCATTTAAGTCCCATCTTAAAACTCATTTGTATACTCTAGCCTTTAAATAGCCCCCCTGTTAGACCAGTTGATCTGCCGTTTCTTTTCTTTTCTCCTCTGCTCCCCTTTTCCTTGAGGGGGGGGGGGGGGGGGGGGGGCACAGGTCCGGTGGCCATGGATGAAGTGCTGGCTGTCCAGAGTCGGGACCCGGGGTGGACCGCTCGCCTGTGCATCGTCTGGGAACATCTCTGCGCTGCTGACCCGTCTCCGCTCGGGATGGTGTCCTGCTGGCCCCACTATGGACTGGACTCTTACTATTATGTTGGATCCACTATGGACTGGACTCTCACAATATTATGTCAGACCCACTCGACATCCATTGCTTTCGGTCTCCCCTAGAGGGGGGGGGGGGTTACCCACATATGCGGTCCTCTCCAAGGTTTCTCATAGTCATTCACATCGACGTCCCACTGGGGTGAGTTTTTCCTTGCCCGTATGTGGGCTTTGTACCGAGGATGTCGTTGTGGCTTGTGTAGCCCTTTGAGACACTTGTGATTTAGGGCTATATAAATAAAGATTGATTGATTGATTGATTGACATGCTGTACATGATCTTTTGCATTATATTAATTCATATTATTTTGTGTTGTCTACCTCAGTGTTTTTCAACCTTTTCTGAGCCAAGGCACATTTTTTTCATTGAAAAAAAACCCCGAGGCACACAACCAGCAGAAATCATTGAAAAATGAAACTCAGTAGCCGATATTGACAGTAAAAAGTCGTTCTCGCAATTGTTGGAGATGAATTCAAACCCTAACCAAGCATTCATCACTATAGCTCTTGTCTCAAAGTAGGTGTACTGTCACAACCTGTCACATCACGCCCTGACTTATTTGGAGTTTTTTTTGCTGTTTTCCCGTGTGTAGTGTTTTAGTTCTTGTCTTGCGCTCCTATTTGGGTGGCTTTTTCCTGTTTTGTTGGTATTTTCCTGTAGAAGTTCCCTGCACCTGCTTTGTTTTCGCAATCAAGACTATTTAAGTTGTGCGGACGCTATCCTTCTTTGTGTGGACATAGTTGATTGTCATGTCATGTTTGGATGTACTTTGTGGACGCCGTCTGCTTCAAACGCTGTAAGTCTTTGCTGTCGTCCAGCATTCTGTTTTTGTTTACTTTGCAGCCAGTTCAGTTTTAGTTTCGTTCTGCATAGCCTTCCCTAAGCTTCAATGCCTTTTCTTAACGGCACTCGCCTTTTATTTATTTTTGGTTTAAGTGTTTGATACCTTTTTACCTGCACACTGCCTCCCGCATATTGTGATCATGACAAAACCGTGTTCCCGACATCTACAAAGCAATTAGCTACCTGCTGCCACCTACTGATATGGAAGAGTATTACACGGTTTCTCTGCCGAGCTTTAGACAGCACAGACACTCAACAACGGCACATTTTCGGATTATAATTACTGGTTTGCAAAAAATATTTTTAACCCAATTAGGTGAAATGACATCATCTCCCACAGCACACCAGACTGTGTACTTTTTTTTGAATGTCATTGCCTGAAATGACATGAATGAATGAACGAAATGAAAAAATTAATCCGGAACATTTTAAGTATCAGCCTGGATATGAGCAATACGACCCCTGTTACTACTTGGTATTTGATCAATACCCAAATTTGGGGGTGGGGCGGGGGTGAAGTGGGAGGTCTGCGGGGGGGATGAAGAGAGAGAAGCCATGCAGGTGAATGGGATCTCAGTCCAGCACTCGACATGACCACAGCCCGGTGGCGACAGCGCAGGAGAAGGCAGCTGAGCAGTTGAGTGAGGAGCCATGATGGGACACAGGATGCTGACATGTTGGAATGTTCCAGAGGGCACAGGATGCTGTATGGTAAGCACGTGTATTTCTCTACAGCGCACATTGCACTCAATCAATGGCGTGTGTGTGTGTCTCTAGAACGGCGGCTCATCGGCGAACATCCCGAAAAAAGTCATCTGTGTCAGCCTCTCCGCTTCCCTGCTCCTGATCCTCCTGACCCTGGGCCTGACTGGACAACTGGGGCTGCCTTATCTACACTCCCAGGTCTGATTCTAACCCCACCTGTGGCGCTCCTCGCCAAATTCATCGTCCCCGTTTTAGTCTTCACAGGCTGTCCGGATCATTGCTCCAGACCCGACCGGGGTCCTGCTCCTCAACCAGTCGGCGGTCGTGGACCAGCAGAACGGCCTAGTGACCTTTACTGTGACGTCGGGGATGAACCTCACATCCACCGTGCTCTTTGACATCAAACACGTACGTGTGGTAGCAGGACCGTACGAGGGAGAAGATGGCGTCTGAGACACTTGTGTGTGTGTGTGTGTGTGTGTGTGTTTGCACAGGGCTTGATATGTTACCAACCGCTCCGCCAGGAGAGCTGCTTCCTGCGGACCATGGAAACATCCGACTACGAGGACGTGGACTCCTTACTTCAAGCGTCAGCACGCCAGGTAACACGGCGATTGAGGACAGTGCAGAATCACATCCCTCCATCTTTAAAAGGAGGCTTGTGAAAACACGCTGAAACTTTTAAGGTTTCCGGACAAAAGGATCTCTTAGGAGTGCCTCTCTCCTGCTGGATTCCTTAAAACATCCGATCCCTGCAGCCTGGGATCTTCTTACAGAAGACCACAGCGACCCAGAGTCCGAGTCCGGGAGCAGAAACAATGGCCTCACTGTGTGGGGGCTTTTTAGCTTTTAAGACTCCTTTTTTTTGCAGTGAAATGTAATATAGCCAATCAGATGTTGTTTGGCAATATAACCTTTAAAGAGATCATTAAATATTCAGCTAAATTATTTTTTGTTTTTTTAGGTCATTAGGTTTTTAATAAGATTAACCAATGCAAAATTATTGCCTTTTATAAAGACAATAACATTTTGATTAGTAGTGTCAGATTGATTGATTGATTGATTGAAACTTTTATTAGTGGATTGCACAGTACAGTACATATTCCGTACAATTGACCACTAAATGGTAACACCCGAATACGTTTTTCAACTTGTTTAAGTCGGGGTCCACGTAAATCAATTCATGGTAAAGTATAGATAAGTATTGATTTATTTGTACAGTAGTACCTCAATTTACAACCTTACCTGGTTCCGTAAGGAAGCTCTTAACTCAAAACACTTGTATCTCAAATTAACGTTTCTCATTGAAATGAATAGAAATCATTTGCAAAGCAAATTGCAAAGCATCCCAAAGCAGCACACCTTTAACATGAACATGCCTTTTAAAATGAAAAAAACGAACTTTAAAATTAAAGCTGGAAGCAGCGATGGACGGGACCGACTTTTGCTGGGGGTTGTCAATCTATGAAATGTAGGTCTAAGTGAGACCTACATAGAGGTTTTTGTTTCATGTCTCTACGACATTCCTACTGGAAGTTACAGGCAGTTTTCTTCCTAGGAGCAGTTTTGTCTGTGTTTTATTCCTAGGGGGCGCTAGAGCGAAATTTTGAGTTTTGGGGTTTGCTTTTTTTATTAGATCGCAATTTTTGCCAGTCCTGATGTGTGTTCAGTTTGGTGAGTTTTGAAGCATGTTAAGGGGGTCAAATTACAGCTCAAAGAGGAAAAAGTGACTGTTTTTACAAAACATTTGTTTTGAAGGGGGAATTGCCAACTTCCTGGTGATTTTAGCTGAAGGATGTTATTGTATGAAATGTAGGTCTAAGTAAGACCTACATAGAAGTTTTTGTTTCATGTCACTACGACATTTCTATTGGAAGTTACATGCAGTTTTGTCTGTGTTTTCTTCCTAGGGGGCGCTAGAGCACATTTTTGAGTTTTGAGGCTAGGTTTTTTTATTAGAGGCAATTTTCGCCAGTCCTGATGTGTGTGTCAAATATGGTGAGTTTTGAAGCATGTTAAGGGGGTCAAATTACAGCTCAAAGAGGCGGTGGTATAATAATAATAACAACTTTTGTTTTGAAGGGGAATTGCAAACTTCCTGTAGATTTTTGCTGGGGCTTGTCAGTGTATGAAATGTAGGTCTAAGTGAGACCTACATAGAGGTTTTTGTTTCATGTCTGTACGACATTCCTACTGGAAGTTACAGGCAGTTTTGTCTGAGTTTTTTTCCTAGGAGCAGTTGTGTCTGTGTTTTCTTCCTAGGGGGCGCTAGAGCACAATTTAGAGTTTTTTTTTTTTTTTTTTTATTAGATCGCAATTTTTGCCAGTCCGGATGTGTGTGTCTAGTTAGTTGAGTTTTGAAGCATGTTAAGGGGGTCAAATCACAGCTCAAAGAGGCAAAAGTGGCTGTTTTTACTAAAATGTTGTTTTGAAGGGGGAATTGCCAACTTCCTGTTGTTTTTGCTGAAGAATGTCAATGTATGAAATCTAGTTCTAAGTCAGACCTACATAGAGGTTTTTGTTTCATGTCTCTACGACATTCCTACCGGAAGCTACAAGCAGTTGTGTCTGTGTTTTTTCCTAGGGGGCGTTAGAGTGCAATTTTGAGTTTTGGGGTTTGGTTATTTGATTAGATGGCAATTTTCGCCAGTCCTGATGTGTGTGTCAAATATGGTGAGTTTTGAAGCATGTTAAGGGGGTCAAATTACAGCTCAAAGAGGCGGCGGAATAATAATAATAAAACACACGAAATACAATAGGGTCCTCTGTCCCAAAGGGACATTGCGGTCCCTAATAAGAAACGTCATATAAAAACAATACATAAGAATGTAATAATAACAAACATAATAGTTGTATGATGTAATGTAATTATAATGTACAGTATTTACATTTCGGCTGCTTTTCTGTCAAACACACCACTAGCAGCGTTTTCATACTTTTATGGATAAATGTCCATCTTTTGGATGTATTATTTTAACATTCTTGGCTGGTGTTGGACTCATTCTGCCTCAGTATGGTGCAGACTAGCAGTGATGCGCTCCAATTGCGTCACCAAGTACACTTCATATTTTTGAGTATTTCTTTCTGTAATTTAATGAATATCATCTTCTTCTTCTTCTCAGCACTTTTATTCCCACTCACTTTCTTCCCTCCCATGGTTGAAAAAATTAACTTGTGTCAATCTGTAGCTATAAGCTACTGCTAGCGTGTAGGACCAGATGTTTTGGACGGATCCGTGACATTTGCTAACCTGTGCTAAATTGGCCCCGCCCACCTTGTCCAAATTTCTGCAAACTTGTCCCAGTCGTTTTGTGCTGCAAAAATATGGTTTGTAAGTTATTAATACTTTATGGTTTTTATGGTATTAACGTGTTATTATTCATAACCAGGCAAAAGCTCTCCAAACCTGTCCCAATCGTTTGAGCTGCAGAGTATTTCGGTATAATAGTTTTGAAGTTATGGTAAATGGGTTATACTTGTATGGCGCTTTTCTACCTTCAAGGTACTCAAAACGCTTTGACATTATTTCCACATTCACACACACATTCACACACTGATGGCGGGAGCTGCCATGCAAGGCCCTAACCAGCACCCATCAGGAGCAAGGGTGAAGTGTCTTGCTCAAGGACACAACGGACGTGACTAGGTTGGTAGAAGCTGGGGATCGAACCAGGAACCCTCAGGTTGCTGGCACGGCCACTCTCCCAACCGCACCATGCCGTCAGTTTTTGCCCGGACGGTTTGTAAGTTATTAACATTTTATGGTTTTATGTTATTACGTTTCATGATTTTGATGTTTATTAACATAATAGATTATAAAGACCAAATTTAACAAATACCTGTCCACATTTGGCGCTTGTGCCTCACAGAGAAAAAGGTCCTGGGTTTGATTCCCGGGCTATTCTTTGTTTTAACATATAATGACTACAGTGTTGTTGACGTTGAGTTCCAACTCAATGTCAACAACAACAAAATAAGCTATGTATAAAAGCAGACTGGTTTGGGGATATTTTGAGGAGGTGAATCATAATTTGTGAATAGCTTAAAAACTAAACTATTTAGGCAAAACATTCTTGCAGCACAAACAACTGGGACAGGTGTGAGGAGATTTTGACATGGTTGGAGGGCCGGTTATGAATAATAATGCGCTAATAACATAAAAACCATAAAATGTTAATAACTTCAAAAACGTAATGTGGGGGTGGGTTAGGCAACTTGACACAGGTGAATCACAAAACGTTAATAACTTAAAAACTACAATTGTTAAGACCAAAACATTTTGCAGCACCAACGTATGGGACAAGTTTGGGGAGATTTTGACATATTTAGGGTCTTGTCATTGTTAATATGACCTAAATTAAAGTTAAAGTTAAAGTACCAATGATTGTCACACACACACTAGGCGTGGTGAAATTTGTCCTCTGCATTTGACCCATCACCCTTGTTCACCCCCTGGGAGGTGAGGAGAGCAGTGGGCAGCAGCGGTGCCGCGCCCGGGAATCATTTTTGGTGATTTAACCCCCAATTCCAACCCTTGATGCTGAGTGCCAAGCAGGGAGGTAATGGGTCCCATTTTTATAGTCTTTGGTATGACTCGGCCGGGGTTTGAACTCACAATCTACCGATCTCAGGGCGGACACTCTAACCACTAGGCCACTGAGTAGGTACACGTTAATAACAAAATAAAAACTTAAACAACTTAAAAACCATAATGACCCTGTCAATATTTTTTGCTGCACAATTGAATGGGACGAGTGTGGGTAGATTGCAACATAGTTAGAGCCTAGCCATGGGTAATAACACATTGACAATACGTAATTAACATCAAATGTTGACTTAAAAACTATAGTAGTTGGACCACAGAATTTTGCAGCACAAACTAATGGAACAAGTTTGGGTGATTTTGACAAGAATAACTTAAAAACCGTAAAGTTAAAGTTAAAGTACCACGGATAGTCTCACACACACACTAGGTGTGATGAAATTATCCTCTGCATTTGACCCATCCCCCTGTTCCACCCCCTGGTAGGTGAGGGGAGCAGTGAGCAGCAGCGGTGGCCGAGCCCGGAAATCATTTTTGGTGATTTAACCCCCAATTCCAACCCTTGATGCTGAGTGCCAAGCAGGGAGGTAATGGGTCCCATTTTTATAGTCTTTGGTATGACTCGGCCGGGGTTTGAACTCACAACCTACCGATCTCAGGGCGGACACTCTAACCACAAGGCCACTGAGTAGGTTGTAACGAGAGTTTGCAGGACAAACGTACAGTAGCACAAACTATTGAGTCAGGTTTGGGGAGATTGGGGCAACTTCACACAGGTTCTTTGCTGGGGCAACTTCACACAGGTTCTTTGCTATACCAACTAATGGCGGGGATGCTTGTAACTCAAATGTCTGCTTGCAACTTAAAGCATGACAATTAGCCAAGAGAGGGTAGAGAGGGTCGTTATCTCAAAACACTCCTGGGTTGAGGTACCACTGTATTTGTGGTTTATCCTCCTGAGATATTTAGCTTAACATAGCTGCAGTTTGAATCTTTGTACTTTTCTGTCCAGAGTGACTTCCAGCTGTCTGTGAATGAGACCCAGAGGCGCACAGAGTTCTTAGGGGTTCTGGCTGCCAGTCAGGCTGACATGTCCACCATGGAGGAACCCTTCCAAGTCCTATGTCGGGACAGAACCATCCACTGGACCAAGAGGGCTGAAGGTAAAGGTTCACTTCCTAGCATCAGGGGTGAGGCTTGTTCAATGAAAGTAGCAGTTATTACTCCACCAAGAGGTTCTGTATTGGCTGGGGGTGCAGCCATTGTCGCCTGTTCATTGCACTCGGCTCAGCAATGCATTGCAGACGGTTGCTAACTTTGCTCAGTGCTTCATTGTGTGTTTTTGCACATTTATTTGCTTGTTTGTTGGTCTGTTAGTTAGCAACATAGCTCAAAAAGTTTGAGGGATAAAACTTTCAAGAAATGTCAGAAAAGGGATAAGGAACAAGTGACTAGAATTTGAGGGTTATGATGATCACAGTCTGGATTTAATATTGTTTAAAAACGGAGTCTTTACTTTCAGGAGATTCCGATGGCTTTTCAAGTTGACTGTGGTAGAATTTTTTTTCGCCAAGTAGGAATTATTGATTATTACCTAACATCTTCAGAGCAAGCGCATACAAAACGGTTTACGACCTTTGAAATAAAATTCCTAACATGAAGTTGGCACGTTGTGTAAATCGTAAATAAATACAGAGTACGATGATTTGCAAATCATTTTCAACCTATATTCAGTCGAATAGACTGCAAAGACAAGATACTTAACATTCAAACTGGTAAACTTTTGTTATGTTTTGCAAATATTAGCTCATTTGGAATTTGATGCCTGCAACATGTTTCAAAAAAGCTGGCACAAGTGGCAAAAAGTTGAGGAATCATCATCAAACACTTATTTGGAACATCCCACAGGTGAACAGGCTAATTGGGAACAGGTGGGTGCCATTATTGGATATAAAAGCAGTTTTCATGAAATGCTCAGTCATTCACAAACAAGGATGGGGCGAGGGTCACCACTTTGTCAACAAATGTGTGAGCAAATTGTCGAAAAGTTTAAGAACAACATTTCTCAACCAGCTATTGCAAGGAATTTAGGGATTTCACCATCTGCCATCCTTAATATCATCAAAAGTTTCAGAGAATCTGGAGAAATCACTGCACGTAAGCAGCAAGGCTGAAAACCAACATTGAATGCCCGTGACCTTCGATCCCTCATGCGGTACTGCATCAAAAAGCGACATCAGTGTGTAAAGAATATCACCACATGGGGTCAGGAACCCTTCAGAAAAGCACTGTCAGTAACTACATTTCATCTGTAAGTACAAGTTAAAACTCTACTATGCAAAGCCAAAGCCATTTATCAACAACACCCAGAAACGCTGCCAGCTTCGCTGGGCCTAAGCTCATCTTAGATGGACTGATGCAAAGTGGAAAAGGGTTCTGTGGTCTGACGAGTCCACATTTCAAATTGTTTTTGGAAACTGTGGACGTCGTGTCCGCCGGACCAAAGAGGAAAAGAAACATCCGGACAGTTATAGGCGCGAAGTTCAAAAGTCAGCATCTGTGATGGTATTGGGGTTTTTTAGTGCTCAAGGCATGGGTAATTTACACATCTGTGAAAGCACCATTAATGCTAAAAGGTACATACAGGGTTTGGAGCAACATATGTTGCCATCCAAGCAACGTCTTTTTCATGGACACCCCTGCTTATTTCAGCAAGACAATGCCAAGCCACATTCTGCAAGTGTTACAACAGCGTGGCTTCATAGTAAAAGAGTGCGGGTACTAGACTGGCCTGCCTGTAGCCCGGACCTGTCTCCCATTGAAAATGTGTTGCGCATTATGAAGCGTAAAATACGACAACCGAGACCTCGGACTGTTTACAACCTAAGCTGTACATCAAGCAAGAATGGGAAATAATTCTACCTGAAAAGCTTCAAAAATTGGTCTCCTCAGTTCCCAAACATTTACTGAGTGTTGTTAAAAGGAAAGGCCATGTAACACAGTGGTAAAAATGCACCTGTGCCAACTTTTTTGCAATGTGTTGCTGCCAATAAATTCTAAGTTGATTAAATAATCCAAAAAAAATAAATAAAAATTCTCAGTTCGAACATTAAATATCTTGTCTTTGCAGTCTATTCAATTGAATACAAGTTGAAAAGGATTTGCAAATCATTGTATTCTGTTTTTATTTATGAATTTCACAACGTGCCAACTTCACTGGTTTTGGGTTTTGTATATATATATATATATATATATATATACACACACACACACACAGGTAAAAGCCAGTAAATTAGAATATTTTGAAAAACTTGATTTATTTCAGTAATTGCATTCAAAAGGTGTAACTTGTACATTATATTTATTCATTGCACACAGACTGATGCATTCAAATGTTTATTTCATTTAATTTTGATGATTTGAAGTGGCAACAAATGAAAATCCAAAATTCCGTGTGTCACAAAATTAGAATATTACTTAAGGCTAATACAAAAAAGGGATTTTTAGAAATGTTGGCCAACTGAAAAGTATGAAAATGAAAAATATGAGCATGTACAATACTCAATACTTGGTTGGAGCTCCTTTTGCCTCAATTACTGCGTTAATGCGGCGTGGCATGGAGTCGATGAGTTTCTGGCACTGCTCAGGTGTTATGAGAGCCCAGGTTGCTCTGATAGTGGCCTTCAACTCTTCTGCGTTTTTGGGTCTGGCATTCTGCATCTTCCTTTTCACTATACCCCACAGATTTTCTATGGGGCTAAGGTCAGGGGAGTTGGCGGGCCAATTTAGAACAGAAATACCATGGTCCGTAAACCAGGCACGGGTAGATTTTGCGCTGTGTGCAGGCGCCAAGTCCTGTTGGAACTTGAAATCTCCATCTCCATACAGCAGGTCAGCAGCAGGAAGCATGAAGTGCTCTAAAACTTGCTGGTAGACGGCTGCGTTGACCCTGGATCTCAGGAAACAGAGTGGACCGACACCAGCAGATGACATGGCACCCCAAACCATCACTGATGGTGGAAACTTTACACTAGACTTCAGGCAACGTGGATCCTGTGCCTCTCCTGTCTTCCTCCAGACTCTGGGACCTCGATTTCCAAAGGAAATGCAAAATTTGCATGGTTGGGTGATGGTTTGGGGTGCCATGTCATCTGCTGGTGTCGGTCCACTCTGTTTCCTGAGATCCAGGGTCAACGCAGCCGTCTACCAGCAAGTTTTAGAGCACTTCATGCTTCCTGCTGCTGACCTGCTCTATGGAGATGGAGATTTCAAGTTCCAACAGGACTTGGCGCCGGCACACAGCGCAAAATCTACCCGTGCCTGGTTTACGGACCATGGTATTTCTGTTCTAAATTGGCCCGCCAACTCCCCTGACCTTAGCCCCATAGAAAATCTGTGGGGTATTGTGAAAAGGAAGATGCAGAATGCCAGACCCAAAAACGCAGAAGAGTTGAAGGCCACTATCAGAGCAACCTGGGCTCTCATAACACCTGAGCAGTGCCAGAAACTCATCGACTCCACGCCACGCCGCATTAACGCAGTAATTGAGGCAAAAGGAGCTCCAACCAAGTATTGAGTATTGTACATGCTCATATTTTTCATTTTCATACTTTTCAGTTGGCCAACATTTCTAAAAATCCCTTTTTTGTATTAGCCTTAAGTAATATTCTAATTTTGTGACACACGGAATTTTGGATTTTCATTTGTTGCCACTTCAAATCATCAAAATTAAATGAAATAAACATTTGAATGCATCAGTCTGTGTGCAATGAATAAATATAATGTACAAGTTACACCTTTTGAATGCAATTACTGAAATAAATCAAGTTTTTCAAAATATTCTAATTTACTGGCTTTTACCTGTATATATACACACACACACACACACATGTATGTACATATATGCATATACATACATATATATACACAAATGTATACATACAGTACATACACACACACACACACACACACACACACACACACACACATATATATATATTTATATATATACACATACATACACACACGTATATATACATACATATATTCTTATGTACGTACACACACACACGCGCACTCCGGCGCCTCAGGAGTGGGAAGCAGTGGGGTGGTGGTTCCCCTCTTTAGGAAAGGGGAACCAGAGGGTGTGTTCCTACTATGATGGGATCACACTCCTCAGCCTTCCCGGTAAGGTCTATTCAGGTGTACAGGAGAGGAGGCTATGCCTGATAGTAAAACCTCGGATTCAGGGAGAGCAGTGTGGTTTTTGTCCTGGTCGTGGAACTGTGGACCAGCTCTGTACTCTCGGCAGGGTTCTTGAGAGTGCATGGGAGTTTACCCAACCAGTCTACATGTGCTTTGTGGAGTTGGAGAAGGCAATCGACCGTGTCCCCCGGGAAGTCCTGTGGGGAGTGCTCAGAGAGTATGGGGTATCAGACTGTCTGATGTGGCGGTCCACTCCCTGTACGATCAGTGTCAGCGCTTGATCCGCATTGCCCGCAGTAAGTCGGACACGTTTCCAGAGAGGGCTGGACTTTGCCACGGCTGTCCTTTGTCACCGATCCTGTTCATAACTTTTAAGGACAGAATTTCTAGGCGCAGCCAGGGGGCTGAAGGGATCCGGTTTGGTGGCTGCAGGATTAGGTCTCTGCTTTTTGCAGACGATGTGGTGCTGATGGCTTCATTTGGCCAGGATCTCCTGCACTCACTGGATCGGTTCGCAGCAGAGTGTGAAGCGACTGGGATGAGAATCAGCACCTCCAAGTCTGAGTCCATGGTTCTTGCCTGGAAAAGGGTGGAGTGCCATCTCCGGGTTGGGGAGGAGATCCTGCCCCAAGTGGAGGAGTTCAAGTACCTCAGAGTCTTGTTCATGAGTGAGGGAGGAGTGGATCGGGAGATCGACAGGCAGATCGGTACGGCGTCTGCAGTAATGCGTATACTGTATCGATATGTCGATAAAAAGGAGCTGAGCCGGAAGGCAAAGCTCTTAATTTACTGGACTACATGGTCGTCTACAACCTTGTCTCCTTTCTTAGGGCCTGGCAAACAGAGGCTGGTGTACTTCTGCATCGACATCTGCTTTCCCAACAACATCTGTGTGTCCGTGTGCTTCTACTACCTGCCTGACTGACGGCTCATCAGGGGAAGTCAGTATTCGATCGCTTATAAGACTGGAAGAAAAAAAACAGTTGGGATAAATAAGAAAAAATTGGTATTGCTTCTCCATTTGTACTTCCTGTAACCATTGTAATGCAACGTCACATGTGTGTGCCAATAATAAACGCTGGGTGTCTTGCTAGTTTTTTTGTTTCTTTTAATTGAAAAACAAAGCATGTATGATTGTTTTAATGTCCTTTTAACACGCCTTCATTCATTTTTTGAAAAGCTTAACACTATTTTTGGGGGCTATACACACACACACCACAGTTTGTATTAAAACCAGTTAATGGTGCACCTCTTAAATAGTTAGTAGTAAATACTACCGTTTATAATCGTGTCCTGTGCTGGATCTCAGAACCATAAGGTGGATTATGTCTTGCAGGTTTTTTAAGGTGATCGTATACCAAGAGGCGTGTACCAGTTTTCTCCTTGGCCGTCTTGTTTTCAGCGTTACAGGTTTTTCTCCCACCCTCCTGCTCTTCAGCTCAGCACACTGTCATTAAAGGCCAGACACACCACAGCCTTCTGGTGGCCGCTGTACTCCCTCTTGATCTCCCCCGTCTCCACACACCACAGACGGGCCAAGTTGTCCGAGGAAGCTGCGAAGAAACATTTAATTTATATTGCAGTATTGATCCGAACATAAGACTCATATTCAGTGTTTAGAGATTAATACAAATAAACTTGAGTCAGAGCTTTTGTTACTGTCAAACATGAATGAATCAGTGATCCAGATTGGCAAATGCTGAAAAAAAAACCAGGTGTCCTGAAGGTTTTAGCAAGTTACTGAACAACATAGGCGTTATGATTAGTTATATTCTAATATGATGATCAATGAAACTGAGTCATTAAACAACTGTCAAACAGCAAATAAATATGATATACTTTTTTGTGTAATCCACCATTTATGACAAAATGTAGTTATATTGTCTGCAAATAATACACTTTCAAGGGGAACTGTCTTTTTTTTTTAATCATTCACAATCCTATAAGACAGGGGTGCCCGAAAATGGCCAGGACACCAAAAGACATACGTGTTCTTGTCTCTCATAAAGATTGTAAATGATAGGCCCCTTTAGGTCCTTTGTAACTTTACAAATGTTGTTTGTATAGAGATTGAACAATTTTGGTCCCGATATCGATCCCTGGGGTACGCCGCAACATATATTTAAAGCTGCAGATGTGTGTTCGCCAAGCTTAACGTATTACTACGATTCTAATTTGTTAATTAATATATGATTAATTGTGTCAAATGCTTTGGTTAGGTATAATAATCACTGCAGCTACACACTGTTTACCATCTATTGCATTGGTAATTTATGTGAAACATAAACATAAAGTGTATTTAAAATGCCACACTTTACCTGTGACGATATACTGCGAGTCCCCCGAGAAGGCGCAGTCCCACATCCAGCCTCTAGATGTCTCTCCAGGATTGTTGCTCTTGATGCTCAGCTCTGTCATGAGGGAGAAGTTGGACGTCCTCCAAATCTTGCAGGTCTGATCAGCGGAGCAGGTGGCCAACAGACTAAAGATGACAACATAAGATGCTACAAGAGTTGTGTAGATTTTTCCCTCTCTTTAAATTGGACATGGTTTCATGTTTTAATGGTGACTGTATTTGAAAGTGGTTTGCTGACGCACAAGTCACGTCGCTCAACATTTATCAGCAGGAAGACGCTTTATAGATGTGATGCTGTGTCACTGCATGCTTGTGAGTACAATATCGTATGCTTTTAGCCTGTAATTGTTTTGTTTAGTACAAACAAGAGACATATTATAGGGCTTATAGGAATTTTTAGAGCTTTTTATGTGTGCATACTTTATTCACGGTTTGTCGCCAATTGCTGAGGGTCTCTTGAAATACAACCTCCTTGAATAGAAAAGGATATACTTTATCCAAATTGTTGTGTTTACAAAGATAATAGTTTAATTTCCAGACAGCCCAAATATTAACGTTGACAAAGCTTCCTAAAGCTAGTACATAATTAATTATGACGTTTTTGAGGAGGCAGATACAACAGATGTGACAATAGCGAATGAATCAAGTCTTTTGAATAGCTTATGGACTAGATTTTGGACTAGAAAATGGGTCAGTCAAAGGAAAAAAGCAGCATTTAGATGAACTTTTCACGCTCATTGTTCTGATGTGGGTATGTAAAGTAGTTCATGCGTATACACACACTAGGTAGGGTAGTACAATTTTGCATTGACATTTTTATGCTAGTTTTATTTGATTTTTTATTCTTACCTATTATTTGTGGATTTTTTTAAGTGCCCTGTGGTACCTTTTTTTTTTAGGTGAGGGAAAATTCTAAATAGCAACTATCGTTTATCTCACTAATCAAGTAATCTATCAATTAGTTTGTTCGATTTATCAGATAAAACACACTTCGTAGTGTGTTTTTAGGGGAAAATAGGTGAAATAAAAGATTTTCTGCTTGACATAACCGTTATTCTTTTGTTATAATAAATGCACAACATCAACATTGAAATTGCACCTAACATTTGTGCATTAATAATAATAACAAATTAAAACATTACACGCTGTTAGCTGCCACAAAGATCATGGTGCCTACACACCACTGCTTTTGTGCGCTCTATTGATGCTGCCGTGTGGAAACTAGGTCCATATATTTAAAGTTCCGGGCATGCCATGTATTCTGGATTTAATCTTTTTTTTTTTTTTATAAATTAATATCATTAAACATTTAATTAATGCAACAATATTTTAATCCAATCTTTTTTTTCAATCAAATAATCGTTGCAGCCTAAATGTTATTATCAGAGCATGCGATATGGCACCAGCTTTATGGAATATTTACAATGAAAACACAACACAAATAAAATTATAGTAAACATTTAAAAATAACTCTCACTAATAGAATAAAATTGGTGTAATTGAAATTATTTTGATCCACATCTTATCTTATAACTGCTACCCGTGATTGTCAGTTTGATTAGGAAAAAAAAGGTTAAAAGAATAACTGCAATAACGAGCCAGTCTTTTGTTCGGCTTTTTGAAAGGAATGGCCCCTCAAGATCCGGCTCCATTTAAAGAACCATAAATCCAAATCTAGCAGATACTCACGTGGAATCAGGGCTAAACTTGCAGCGCAGAGAGTAGCGTTTGTGCGCAGGGATCTTAGTTTTGGGAATGAGCTGCGTCACCTCGTCTCCTACACCTCCAGCAACGTTCCACACGTAGCAATTCCCCTGCAAAGGAGGACGACTAGTTGATGAGGCCGTCGTTTATTTTAAAGACAATTATGTTGAGTGACTGACGGAGCTGTTGACGGCCGCCATGTAACTCGCGTCCGGGTCGATGTGAACGGCGTTGATCGACACTTCTGGCTCGGGAATCAGCTGCTCATTGTGGTCCGTCTTCAGATCCCAAATATGTATCACACCACTCTGGTCTCCAACTATTAGCTCCGCCTAAAACAACACAGGGTTGGCGTTACTGAAATTAAAATTATCGGCAGATAAATGCTTTAAAATGTAATATCAGAAATTATCGGTATCGGTTTCAAAATTATTGGTATCGGTTTCAAAAAGTAAAATTCATGACTTTTTAAAACGCCGCTGTGTAAATGGACGTAGGGAGAAGTACAGAGCGCCGATAAACTGCCTTTGCGTGCCGGCCCAGTCACATAATATCTACGACTTTCCACACACACAAGTGAATGCAAGTCATACTTGGTCAACAGCCATACAGGTCACACTGAGGGTGGCCGTATAAACAACTTTATCACTGTTACAAATATGCGCCACACTGTGAACCAACACCAAACATCCGCTCCGTAACACAACATAAACACGACAGAATAAATACCCAGCACCCCTTGCAGCACTAACTCTTCCGGGACGCTACAATATACACCTCCGCTACCCCCTAGCCCCCCCACCTCAACCCCGCCCACCTCATGCTCTCTCAGGGAGAGCATGTCCCAAATTCCAAGATGCTGTTTTGAGGCATGTTAAAAAAAATGATGCACTTTGTGACTTCAATAATAAATATGGCAGTGCCATGTTGGCATTTTTTTCCATAACTTGAGTTGATTTATTTTGGAAGATCTTGTTACATTGTTTAATGCATCCAGCGGGGCATCACAACAAAATTAGGCATAATAATGCGTTAATTCCACGACTGTATATATCGGTTGTTATCGGAATCCGTAATTAAGAGTTGGACAATATCGGAATATCGGCAAAAAAGCCATTATCGGACATCTCGAGCTGTAACATAACAAAATGTGGAAAAAGTGAAGCTCTGTAAATACTTCCCGCAGGGGCGCCGAAAAGGGGGGGTAAAGGAGACGGATTCTAGGGGCCCATGATGGAGGGGGGCCCAGAGAGGCCCCTAATGATGATGAAATTATAATACAGAAAAAATAATGACACTGTGTTGGGGGCCCTGTAAAGATTATTTTCATGGGGCCCAAAATCCCTAGCGGCGCCCCTGACTTCCCGGATGCACTGTAAAAGTCAATGTTCTACCTGGTTTGGATGAAGGCACACGCAGTTGATTGGCGCGTTGACCTGGAAGATCCTCTGACATTGTAGATTTCGTGACCTTATGGGGGATTGTTGAATGAACGACAACAATGATAATATTACACGCTTCCACATGTAGGTGTATTCCAGTGGTGTACCTCAGGTCCCAGATACGAGCCATGCAATCTTCTCCTCCCGTGTACATCCAGCGCCCGTCTTCATGGAAGCCCACAGACGTGATGTTCTTGCTCACGCCGTCATAGTTAATCACCGGGTTGGGGTTGTTGGAGTTCAGATCGTACATGCGGATGTGCTGATAACCTTAAAAAGGACAGTTGGATTGAATGCAGTACCGTATTTTCTGCACTATAAGGCGCACCTAAAAACCTCAAATTTTCTCAAAAGCTGACAGTGCGCCTTATAATCCGGTGCGCCTTATATATGGACCACTATTGAGCCACAACAGGTCTCGCAACTACGGGATGCATAAAGTACCGTATTTTCCGCACTATAAGGCGCACCTAAAAACCACAAATTTTCTCAAAAGCTGACAGTGCGCCTTATAACCCGGTGCGCTTTATATATGGATAAATATTAAGATTCATTTTCATAAAGTTTAGGTCTCGCAACTACGGTAAACAGCCGCCATCTTTTTTCCCCGTAGAAGAAGCGCGCGGTGCATGCTGGGATATGTGACGTTTCATTTCCATTTGTGTGTTTATGTAAAGACCCCAAAATGGCTCCTATTAAGTGTGTTGTCTGTCTAATTATAAATAATGCAGACGAGGCGTGTTAACTGAGTTCTCAACGTTTACTCACAGCGTGCTAACTGCCAGCATACAACGCTTCTCAGGGCTACCACGCATGCTCGTAACTATCGTTGCATGCTGGGTAGTGTAGTTGTTATATTTGCTAGCTCATAACAGCACATTGAGAGACACGCTTACGCGCTTAATTCAATACTCGCCGTCATTCCGGGTGGATTGACAAAAGACCTCCAGCCGCTAGATATTGGTGTCAACAGGGCATTCGAAGCTAGACTGCTAACTGCGTGGGAACAATGGATGACAGAAGGCGAACACACCTTCACTAAGACGAGGAGGCAGCGCCAGACGACGCCAACATCTGCCAGTGGATCGTAAATTTGCCCAACTTTTCACTTCGGACACCGAAGACGAAGGATTTACGAATGAAGAATAACTTCAGAAAGTGAGCGCTATGTTTATTTTGTGTGTTGTGACATTAACGTTCGAGCAACATTATGTTGCTATTGCTCTGCACTATTTTGAATTTTACTATGTTTGTGATTGCACATTTGCGTACATTTTGGGAGTGAACAGAGTTGTTAGAACGCTGGTTTTTAATATATTATTAAAGTTTGACTGACCTATCTGACTGTTTTTTTGACATTCCCTTTAGCGCAGCGTAGGCGCGGCTTATAGTCCGGGGCGGCTTATTGGTGGACAAAGTTATGAAATATGCCATTCATTGAAGGTGCGGCTAATAATCCGGTGCGCCTTATAGTGCGGAAAATACGGTAACCCCAGCCTCTACTGTAGCGTCTATTCTATGCGCCTTATAATGCGGTAAGCTTTATATATGAACAAAGTTTTAAAATAGGCCATTCATTGAAGGTGCGCCGTATAGTGCGGAAAATACAGTACATCATGTATTTTTTCTTCGTCAAACAACTAACCTGCAGCAGCAATCATACTCCTGTCAGGTGTTATTTCAAGTGAATTCACTTGCTGGAAAGAAATAGTTAAGACATTATTTAAGAACAATTATGAACCCCCCACAGTTGTCTCCTTGCCAACCGGAACTGTGCTGCTAGCCAATTAAAGGATACAGAGTCCTGGTGCTGGACTGTCCGGGTACAGATCCCGCTGTGGGCCTGCCAGAAGCGGACTGTGTGGTCGTACCCAGCCGTGGCGAGAATGACCGGGTCGCTGCCCACAGTCCCTTGATTCACGTTCATGTTGTACTGCTCGCTACCCCCCTGGCTTAAAGTACAACGGAACACATGCGATGTTAATGTTGTATTTGACATAAACATGACTAAATATCTAGTAAGCTAACGAGTAGCGTAGCTTTGCTAAATGGGTTAGACAAGTGAATATGTATCATTTTACAAAATGAGATGTGAATATTACTACGGGGAATAATTGAAAGTTAAGATTTAGGAAAGATACATTTTGTTTCGATTACCTTGAAAGGTTGGTGCAGCGGGTAGGCTGCTCGTACGTTATAGTAAACAGTTCCCTATAGCAACACGTACGAATGCAAAGGTTCCGCTTTTGCCGTGCTGCCATCTGCTGGCTCCTTTATTTAAATGACAAGCTAATTTAAAAAAATGAAAGCAAATGTGCATTTCTTCATTACAAACCGTGATCAATGTTTTAAATATTATTGGCTTGCGATACTCGACGAACGCTGATTATTGTATCAAACTTTCCTTTGCTGACATACTCGTTTTGATTGATTGATTGCAACTGTTATTAGTAGATTGCACAGTACAGTACATATTCCGTACAATTGACCACTAAATTTATGGTAACACCCGAATAAGTCCACGTTGATCAATTCATTCCCACTAAATGGTGTACTTTTTAAATTCGCCTTAAAGACATGCAGGTGCGCCGAAAAAGGGGGGGGGGGGGGGGGCGCTGTGTACATGGACGTAGGGAGAAGTACAGAGCGCCGATAAACTGCCTTTGCGTGCCGGCCCAGTCACATAATATCTACGACTTTCCACACACACAAGTGAATGCAAGTCATACTTGGTCAACAGCCATACAGGTCACACTGAGGGTGGCCGTATAAACAACTTTATCACTGTTACAAATATGCGCCACACTGTGAACCAACACCAAACATCCGCTCCGTAACACAACATAAACACGACAGAATAAATACCCAGCACCCCTTGCAGCACTAACTCTTCCGGGACGCTACAATATACACCTCCGCTACCCCCTAGCCCCCCCACCTCAACCCCGCCCACCTCATGCTCTCTCAGGGAGAGCATGTCCCAAATTCCAAGATGCTGTTTTGAGGCATGTTAAAAAAAATGATGCACTTTGTGACTTCAATAATAAATATGGCAGTGCCATGTTGGCATTTTTTTCCATAACTTGAGTTGATTTATTTTGGAAGATCTTGTTACATTGTTTAATGCATCCAGCGGGGCATCACAACAAAATTAGGCATAATAATGCGTTAATTCCACGACTGTATATATCGGTTGTTATCGGAATCCGTAATTAAGAGTTGGACAATATCGGAATATCGGCAAAAAAGCCATTATCGGACATCTCGAGCTGTAACATAACAAAATGTGGAAAAAGTGAAGCTCTGTAAATACTTCCCGCAGGGGCGCCGAAAAGGGGGGTAAAGGAGACGGATTCTAGGGGCCCATGATGGAGGGGGGCCCAGAGAGGCCCCTAATGATGATGAAATTATAATACAGAAAAAATAATGACACTGTTTTGGGGGCCCTGTAAAGATTCTTTTCATGGGGCCCAAAATCCCTAGCGGCGCCCCTGCACCTGGGGATAGGTTGATTGGCAACACTAAAATTGGCCCTGGTGTGTGAATGTTGTCTGCTGTCTATCTGTGATGGTCCTGTGATGAGCTGGCGACTTGTCCAGGGTGTACTCCGCCTTCCGCCCGAATGCAGCAGAGATAGGCTCCAGCAACCCCGAAAGGGACAAGCGGTAGAAAATGGATGTTATTAATAGCAGATAAACACCGGAACTATTTTGAATTGTGGTTATAGTATTAGTTTACATTATTTCGAACGTGCATAGAGTTACAGCATCGTACATCACATTACATTAGAGAAAAAGCAGTAGGAAGAAGTAGAGTATTAAATCCAACCCTTTTTCCGTTTCATTGCAATTGCTAACACGTTTCAGATAAATAAGTAATAATAAATATACATAAATAATCAAGTTGTCATACACATCATTCAACTGTGTGGGAATCATTTTAATATAATACATCAGATATGAATAATTAATGCAACTTTACTGTAAAACAGGTTGAACAGGCAATTTAACAGGTGAAAATGTAAAACAAAAAACACGTTGTTTTTTTAATGAATAAACATAAACAAATACAGTAGATAATTTCAAGCATCAAAACACAAAGTCTCAACACCCATTGTTACTGTTTACTAATGGTCACTGTAATAACAGATGAAAAGAGTCAACAATAACTTTATATGTGTTGCTCAGGGCTGCTGCAGTAGCGCCAACATGTGCTGCTTCGCCTCACCCGGGTCAGCCAGTGAGCAGGCCAGAACAACCGCTCTGACCCCACTCTTTGTCTTAGTGGACGGTAGGATCTAAAACATCATGTGAAAAATCATCAGTTTGCATTAAATTGGAAAAGTAGAACAGGTATACCTACTGCACCTTCACATATGTTTTGCATCTCTCCAAAAGAAACTTCCACTTCATTGCAGTGCGCTCATCGTCGGTCAAACGGGTAAACTCTTCTGTCTGCAGCAAAGTAAGAGATACAGTTGATGTTTTTCTTTTCAATAAGAAGTAGTGTTGTTTGTAATACTAACAGTGCAGCCAAATGTTATCTCAGCCACTGGGCTTCTGAGGCTGCAGGCGTGCAGAGTACCCGTGTGGTCTGTGAGGTCCACCAGCAGGTCAAAGCCTGTGTTGGCTGAAAAGACTTGACCCCTTCCCGGACACAACTGGTTAGTGCAGCACTGCAGGCCCTCAGGCGCCTGGAATTTACATCTGGAGCTGAGACAGAGGGCGGTAAACCAGAAATTATTCCAACAAATGCTGCATCCCGTGTGCTCGGGTAAACATACCAGCGTGTCTTGATGACTTTTGAAACGGAAGAGTCCAGGTCCAGCTTGGAGATGAAGCTGAATGTGATGCCAAAGAATATCTCAACAGTTTCCTGTGATTTCTCCTTCAGTTGACTAACCGTGTACACGTCAGTGATGGACTCCACTGCAGGATTATAAAATACATAATCACAGCGTTTACTAAAGCGAGTACACCCCTCACATTTCAACAACCATTGTATATATTTCTCAAGAGACAATACTATAGAAATTAAAGTTAGACATAAATTAGAATAGTCCATGTACAGCTTAGAAGCAGTATATATTTCCTTTCCCCTGAAAACAATGTATGTTTCCTCAATGACACTACAGCCATGCTTAACTGTAAACTTGACATATTGGCACACTTGTATGTCAAGTATTTTTTCCAAATCTCTACTGAAACACAAGCTGTACACTGACCACTCGAAAGCAAGGTTGTCAAACATACGGCCCATTAGCCAAATCCGGCCCGCTAAGGAGTTCAATCTGCCCTGCTGGGTTAATTTTGAAAAAAATTATGTCTACCATGCTATTCCTAAATTATCCGCTTGGGGTGCACTATTGTAATTAGAGTAGAAAAAGATGCTCAACTCCCACACTCACTGAACAGCATATGGTAGTAATATGCCTTTTGCTAATAATGTCTACCTTGGTTTCCACTCACCCCGTATTAGCCAAATGGTCCTTGTCAAAAATGAGAATAGAGAATAAAGAGAGTTACGTTTTCTAAGAAAAATTGACCAACTACTACTTATTCACAGAGATGAAATGTGTGCTTGATGTGTAATCAACAAGCATCGGCGTCACTCGTCCAGGCAAAAAATATGACATCTTGGAAAAAGAGAATATATATTATAACTATATTGATTTGTTCCAAATACATTTGATTTAAAGTGCTTTTATATATGTGAAAACGCTTATCTTAGGAAATCTGAGGTTGGTCATAATATGTTTTGTGAATGGATATTTCATTAAATATGAACATTATACTTGTTCTTCTTTGCATGAAAACAGTGAACAAGTAATATTTAAAGTAAGTACAATCGCTACTCTAAATAATGCAATATTTTGTTTGTTTTCCCATTTCATATACATGTTTCACACTACAAACTATTCAAACTAATGAACGATTTAATGTAAGATTTATAAGGTTATGGTTTCATGTGAAGGTGTCGAAAATATAGTGGTGCAAGGGATGCTGAGAACACTTAAGTTTTCCGGGCAAAATAAGCATATCCCCATAAATCATGCATACATCAATCATACATATTTGCAGTCTGAAACATGCATATTAAATGATAAAGTAACAAAAATATAGCATTATTTAGTCGGGCTGTGAATCATTAGACACCGCACGATTCGATTCGATTCTTGGGGGTAAAGATTTAATTAAATTTGTTGCTACAAATTACTGTTACGGTGTAACAATTATTGTTACCTGTGGTAATGCCACCATGATACAACGTTTGTATTATAATCATTGAACAAAGTAACAGTGAAGCTCAATGAATGAATCACTTAATGGAGAACTGGGGGTGGGATTAAATAAATTATCATCTTCTCACTCCCTTTAAGACAAAACTGGATCATTACCTTTTGCATTATATTAATTAATATTATTATGTGTTGTCTACCTTATACTTTTTTTGTGTCATTGCCTGAAATAAATGAATGAATGAAAAATGAAAAAAAAAATCGATTCTCGATTCATAACAATTTTTCGATTCAAAATCCATACTTTTTAATAACATTGGGTGCCAGTTCTATGATTCACGACATTCCTCAGTAAAGTACATAAACATCCATCCATCCATCCATTTTCTACCGCTTGTCCCTTTCGGGGTCGCGGGGGGTCGCTGGAGCAACAGCTCTGATAAATAAATAAACTGATTTAGTTTTAAAAAAGGTCAAGCTGGCCGGGGTCGTTTTCCAGTTGATTTGAGCATAACTTGGCTCAAAAGTTCCATATTTGCAGCATGACCGTGTCACACTCTCTCGGCTTCCGTCTGCTCCAACGTTTCAGCCTCTTCTTGGTGCTCGCTTCTATAAGCAGCAGTTCATCCTCTGTATATTTAGTTTAAAAAATATAAGGTTATCCAAAAATAGTCGTCTTTGATGTCAATTGCGAAGTTTGCCATGTTTAGAAAACAAACTCACGTTTGATTCCGGGAGTAGGAACATATTTGTTGCAGAAAGTCATAAGTGCGCTCTTTTGGAAACGGAAATAAGTGAAGTGAAAAATTAGTTCCGGCTGTGCATAAAATGACCCCAATACGGTAAATATTGTACATATTACATATTGTTATGATCGTGTTTGTTACATACATTTGCATTATATATTGATTTGCAACGTGTATATAAAACATTGATGGAGGGTTTTGAAGTTGTTTTAGAGAATTGGAAGGCTACAACGGTGACTCCCATTAGCCGCATCTTGAAAATGTTTTTTATCGTCTTCAAAATCCTAAAAAAAAAGACGCGTGTGTTCTTGTCTCTCATAATGATTGTGAACAATAGGCAAATTCCCAAAAAAGTGCAGTTCCCCTTTAAGATACAGCAGGTGTGTCACTGTGGCCCATGTCGATAGTAGGCGTGACCTAAGGATGTACAGACAGAAAACAGTGTGCATGTAAAAGAGTTTTAAAGGTACAATCGAACGTGGCTAGTGCAAGGCATGTGGCAGCATTAAGGTACACATGCAAACATAAACGGAATACAAGAATCAGGGCTGGCTTATAAACCCTCTAAATTACAATAAGAGACAAGTGTGAGGAAGCAGTGCACCTACAGAATGTAGCAATCATGAGAGGGAGGAGCGCTGAAAACCGAAACAAACACTAAACACATGACGCATACAACACAAAACCAAAACAGTCATGAAAGTTCATAACCAGGTGCTCTTTTTCAAACACAAATAACAATTTACCTGGCATATCCTCTGACTTGTCGATTTCCAGAGCCCCGGATTCCACCATCTCTTTAGCATAGCTGTAAAGCAGACTGGCCTCCCGGGTGTCTGACAGCAAACGATGATTGACATGTACAGCAACACATGACTTGTTCTGGTTTAATTACACGGTGCGATGTTATGCGTTGGTGATGTGTTTACCAGGATTGACGGTGATAATCGTTTTGGAGTTGACAGATGCGTTCATTCCTTTGCGGAAGCTGTCAAAGGTAATCTTTGTATCGGCTAGGAAGAGCACTTGGAATGAGGAACCCAAAGTCAAAACAAGCGTAAGTTCTCTCAGAAATAACATAAACCATTCATCTCAAATATCAGCTGTGCGAGAATGTTAATATGATGTGACAGGCAGTAATAAGAGTCCAATAGAGATCGGTTCCGTGGCTTCCCTACCAGTCCCTTTGGTTACCGAAGTCTGGATAAGATGAATAGCTTCTCTGTCCCAACTGTCAATGAATCAGAGATCAGAAAGTTAAACATTTGACATGCAATCCAACTCGATGTCAAACAAAACAACACACAGTAGCCAATGCAAACATGCAACATTGATACACGGGACACACCAGATGAGTGGAAAAGAGGAAACCAAATCATCAAAAAGCTTCACTTCCAGCCTCTGTCCTTGGCGTCCATCGGATGTCCTGAACAGTTTAGTCTCCCCAATCTGAAAAAGAGAAGGGCAAGGCATTTAAAATGGATTAATTTGATAATCTGGCTTTGAGGAAAACACAGTATGTATGTTTGAAAGCTTGAGGTTTGTTTAACAAGTTCTTTGGGAGATACTTCACCCCCCGCACTAAATCATGTGAGCAGAATTAATAATGTATGAGGTCAAACTTGTATGAGACCTTTGAATACTGAAAAGTAATGTTGTAATTGTTAAGTAATGACAACAATGTATCGACGAGCGGTATTATTAGCAGTAGTTTTAAGCAAAATGCTGACTCGGCAGCAATATAACAAAGATCTGCTGATGTTATCTTTTGGTTCTTTATTTGAGCTCGTTTTTAATTGTGATGAGATAGTCACAAACTACTCCATGATGATTACCATATTGCTAAATAAATACCCCTTTGACAGTGTCAAACTAAACTGAGCATTATTATTACAAAAACAAATCTAGATAACCTACTGATTTCGCAGCAGCAAGTATGTTTATAAAAGATCCTTCCAGACTCTGTCCGTTGGCCACTATGTCTCCCAGAGTGTAGAAGTCTCTGGAGTCCTTAACTGGCAGGTGGATCAGCGGCAGCAGGCTATCTGTGGTGTCAATGTCTGTACACATATTCACCTGGGAGTGAACCTCTGTCACCATCAGCCTGTAGGGACTGAGAGAGCAGATATGACAATGTCATCAAATATGTTACACTTAAATATAAATTGCATCAGTAGCGTGTTGTGTGAGTATTATGTTACGTTGGTGTTGTTGGACAGAACCTGTCATCCTTTTCTGGGTCTTTGGTGGCCACTAATGGATTTTCAATGGTGACTGAAGAAATAATATGATTAGGCATTAAAATGAAGCTTAGGTCATCTTTTGACAATGATTTAACTTTTAGGAAGGAGAGGTCTCACCGCAATCTCCGATGCTGAAACTGCCATAGAGCCCATTGATGTACCCATCATTTCCCCAAGCCGTCACATTGATGAAGAAGTCAGGAGAGTCCTTGATGGTGAAGCCAAAAGTAAATCTCTCCATACCAACATCTGAAATGGTGATATACAATAATGAGCAGTCAACATCGTTGCTGGACGTCGATTGTTTAATTTTATTTAGCCATGCCTCCATGTGACTACAATCTGCCGTGTTGGTCAGCTTTAGTGGCATGTAAAGTTGGGTGTCATCAGCATAACAGTGAAAGCTAACACCGTATTTGCGTATGATTATGTTGTAGATACTGAAGGTGCAAGGCCAAGAACTGAACCCTGAACCCTCTGCATGTTACCTTAACATACTCCAAGGTCACATTGTTATGCGAAACGCACAGTATCCTGTCAGTAAGATAGGAGATAAACCAAGTCTGACATACGAGCGCGTTTTGATATGTTCTATAGAATGTTATGATCAACGGTATCGAAAGCAGCGCATCAACATGGATGACGCATTAGCAATAGATCATTAGTCATTTTTGCGAGGGCTGTCTCCGTCAAGTGATTTGCCCTGAAACTGGACTGGAAGGGTTCACAGGGATTGTTAGACGCTAAGTGTTCATTTAGCTGCTGTGCAACCATTTTTTTCAAGGATTTATGAGATAAAGGGAAGGTGGGACAGCGGCCGGTAGTTTACCATGAGCTCAGGATCGAGGTTACGTCTTTTGAGCAGAGGATGAATAACCGCTTTTTTGAATACTCGGGGAAAAGTACCAGAGGAAATTGATAAATTAATAACATTTAGCACTGATGGTCCTAATATTACAAACAGCTCCTTGATAAATTTCCCAGGAAGTGGGTCAAATAAACATGTTGTTTGTTTTGTCCCATTTGCAAGTCGCAGGAGTTCCTCTAATGTTATTTCTTCAAAAAGAGAAAGATTATTTTTGAGAGCATTATCCATCGTATATACATTCGTATCTGCGTTAATAGAACCCAGTTGGAGCTGGCACGCGTTATCTTGAATCTCCTTTCTAATGAGTAAAATTTTCATAAAGAATTTCATAAAGTCATCAGTCATCAGTCCCTTGTTTGGTTAGCGATGCTAATGTATTAAACAAATATTTAGGATCGTTTTTATTGAGGCGGATGAGATTGGAGTCGTAATTAGCTTTAGTTATGGTAAGCGCATGTTTATAAATTATTAAACTATCACTCCATGATTGATGGAAAACCTAAAGTTTAGTCGCACGCCACGTTTCAGCTTTTTACATGATAATTTAAGAGCTCTGGTTTCTTCTATAAACCAGGGGGTATGCCTTTTATGGGCCTTTTTTAGCTTTAGCGGTGCTATACTATCAATGATGTTACGCAGGGCATCGCTAAAGTTGTTAAGGTTATCAATAGAGCCCACATAATTTGGGAATGGCACCATAATCGAGGGCAATAGGCCAGCAAGAATCGTAGTTGTGACAGCATTAATGTTGCGGCTGCTAAAGCATTGGTTATTAGTAGCTTGTTGACAATGAGTCAGAACTTCAAATTTGATGAGGTAATGATTGGACATTACTTTAGTTATTATTTCCGTATGACCACAGCTATCAAGTATAATCTGGAGCGCCACGAACACAGGGTCTGACAGGTATTCATATGGATATTAAAATCCCCCATTATGATTGTATTGTCTGGGTGCGTCACTAGATCAGCGCCAAACTCTGAAAATTCCCTGATGAAGTCCGAATAGGGCCCAAGGGGGGCATAGATAACAGCCATAAGGAGAGATGCAGTGTGACAGACCTCATAGTAAGCAGCTCAAATGATTTATATTTATTACTTAGGTTAGGGCTAAGGTTAAGGTTTTCATTGGATATTAATGCAACCCCTCCACCCCTTTTAAGGGGACGAGCAATATGTGAACTCGTATAGTTAGGAAGAGATGCCTCGTTAAGTGGGAAAAAATCATCTAGTTTTAGCCAAGTTTCGCTGAGACCAGTGATGTTAAGATTGTTGTCTCTAATGACCTCATTAATTAATAACGTTTTTGGAGACAATAATCTGATGTTTAAAAAGCCCATATTATAGGTAGTGGGCTGTTTTGAGGCCTTTTTGTTAATGGTATCCGTAGTACTGATATTAATAACATTACGTCTCTTTTGTGTAGGGCACCTAATTTGCCACCTCAGTAGAATGCATGTTCACCTCTGGCATAGTCGCTACAGAAAAAAACATTATGTGAGTTATGTATTATTCTATAAGAAATGCTATGTGTGCAGGAATTTTCCAGCCTGGCACTGGTTAGTTGTAGCTTAATTGACTCTTCACCCGGGCTAACAGACACTGTAATGGCCTGTATCCGAGCGTGCTCTATTCTAGTTAGTCAAGCTTGACTCAAAGAGTAGTCTATATTTCTGGAAAGAGTAATGGTGTCTTCCCGGTTAGGGTGAAGGCCATCCCTCCTCAGCAACCCTGGCTTGCCCAAGAAATAGGTCCAATTATCAATAAACGTTAGTCCCTGTTCTCTACAAAAACTAGCCAACCACTTGTTAAGCCAGACTAATCTGCTATACCTCTCATCATTGCCTCTCGCAGGCAGGGGGCCAGAGACAAGTACTCGATGCCGAGGCATCTTTCTAGCGAGATTACAAGTCCGAGCTATATTCCTTTTTGTAATCTCTGACTGTCTCATCCTAGTGTCATTGGAGCCAACGTGTACAACTATGTTCGCGTAGCTAGTGGTGTGATTAACCTATCGTACGTGTTTACTAGGCCTGTTGCGAGTCAGCTAAATCTAGTATGCGTCTCAACCGGTTCACCGTGGCTTGTAGACCACAGTGGGCGAGTCAGCTCGCTACAACTAACGCTAGCAAACGTGTCCGCGGCGTCTATACGTACGAAATTACTCTGTTCTAACTGGTGGACATGGTCCTAGAGTAGGGCTAACATATCCATGAGAACAGTGCACGAAGATCAGGGAGCCATACTCACGTTGTTTCTTTCACCGAGTCGAGTTCTTGCTGTCTTTGGAGCAAAAGGCGAAGAGTAGCAGCAGCGTGAGGGAGCAGACGCCTTCGGAGCGTAGTTGAGTAGTATCTATGGGTGGGACGGTTTCTAGACTGGTAAAATTGGACCAGTGCAAGGCTCTAGCAGTGTTGCTAGGTCCGCTTCTTATAAACTACTTTGCGCCGCCGCGTGATTTTTTTGTCAAAGTTGCAGGTCGCGTTTTTTTGGGGTTATTTTTGAATGAGTAATTACTTTTTTGGGCTTAGTTTTTCTATCTGTGCGGTGAGTAGTTTCTCTCCATTTCCTGGAATATCTTGCTCACCTACAGTATTACGTTGACTTAGAAATGTTCCCTCATCTGAAAAAAACTTTGTGGCACAATTAAAACTGCATATTTATTGAAAACATTTCCACTCAAAACAGTTTAACAATAAAAAATATTAAGAAGAAAATGTACAGTATATGAATACAACTAGAATTTAAAAAACCTGGATATTTCTGTGCACCTTTCTCCTAGATTAGGCCAGTCCTTCTTAAATGGTTGGGGGGCGCGATGCGATTTCAGGCAAATTTATGCACTTTAATTTTTTTCTGTTACAGACTAACAAACAGTGCTCTTTGTTGAACGGTTATATATAGTTCTATATTAATTTGTTTCCTTAATATTATAAAGGATACAATGTTATGCAGAGGTGTACTCAAAACAATTTTATAGACAAATTACACTATTTATAGTCGCGGCAAAGATAGGTGTGTGTTGGGGGGGGGGGGGGGGGGGGGGGCAATGTTTTCTTCTACTTATTGGGAGGAGTAAGAGAAAATAATTGAAAGGCATTGAATTCCGCAAACGGACATGTGTCCCACAGTCCCAAAACACAAAGGGAAAAATGAGTGAGCTAAAAATAGCCACTTAGGTAGATACCATCCATCAATTAGGGTTTAAACATCTCAAGTTATTTAAATAATTCCGTTTTTTAAAGGTGTTAAATTGACTGTGCTTATTATTTTACTGTTGCGTATGTATAGTGTAATAATAACGGTATCTATATTTGGGTAGATGCCAGTGGGTATTGTTTTCATTGCACTAGTTGCTTGATTTTCTGGCAAAATCTGGCAACATTGGACTCAGGACTTTAGTGGCTTACAGTACAGGTCGGTAATATGAATCTGTTAAAAGTCAAAAATACGAAATGAATGCTTAAATATCTTAATATATGACTTAGAATAACATATTGACTTAATTGTATGATATCATCTTGGCCTCTCAGTGTTTGCTTACAAGAGTGAAACGTTTAACATGAAACCATATCCATCAATCTCCAGAAGAGGACGCTATTGTACAAGACACCATTGCACATAGGTCATGTCATAATTTGAGTACATTTTTAATAAAACAGCAAATTTATACTAACTTTTTCGGTCCGGGAAGCTCCTTGTGTCAGATTTTCCTATGATGATGCCAACCACTTTCTAGAAAAAAAAAAACACATGGGTTTAATATTTTGCTGACTTATGTTCTTACATAGGAAACCAAGCGATTCATAATTCAAAAACGTAGCAGAACATATAACATGCTCGACAAAAATTCTTTATTTATGACCAAATTCTCCAAGAATGAGCAGAACATGATGGTACTTACAGGCTGAACAATGTTGGGATGTAGCTCAGAGATGCTAATGGCAGACATTTTTCAGTACCCTTCCTAATGAACTAACAGCTTAATGACTACAAATATAATCCTGGAAAATATCAATACTTGAAACTAATAACCTACAATAAAGACGTGTTAACGTCGTTTTACGAGGCAAATGCTGTCCAGACCCCAAATTTATCACATCCAAACTAACTGGTTAGCTCATTGGCTCATGGAATGCCTTCAGGTGCTGCCGGAAATGCTGCGTTCAAGTGTATAGTCGTTTTATATACTCTTGTTGTTAGCTCTTATTTGATCACATTGATACTCCAGCTCCAGTAACTGTAATAAAATGTATATTTGTTTATTATTCACAGTAAAATACGATTGTATTCTATTTCCATTCCTTGTAGCTGCAATAATACATAGGTAATAGCATAGGCAGGCCCCTGTATTGTGTTTACTGCTTAGATAATATATTCCAATCCTAATTCTGCAGCACTGAATTTATCCCGGACAGCTTTGCTAAGATGAATGTGACAATTTCCTGTTCGTTTGACTGAACAAATGCTTATCTGATGCATGATATACTGTCTTGTATAGAAAGCATGTGAAGGTTTATACTGCAGCCTTGTTCCTCTTCTATCTGTGTAATCCTCACCGCTGGTTGTTTGGGGAGAATATATTATCTCTTTGATGTATGTTGATTTTTAGGCTTGACGGGTTTTAATACGGGCCGAGATGCAGGGGAGTTTTACACAGTGTAGAATTAGAAAAACACAATAATATCCTATCACATGATACCCTGTGCAAGTTATTAAGCACTCATTATTTACCTGGGTAAGGGGATTGATCTTCTGTTAAAATGAGATGCCATTTTAAATTCAAATTTCATTTAGTTTTTCCATAAAAACATTGCCTGTCTATTAATCACAGCAGCACTTTTATGGACCGTCAGATAAATCACGTAAAACTTAAGAATTTGGTTCAATGATTTATTCAAATTGATTCACAAGCCCATGTTAATCTCTCATCAATCATTCCTCGAGCCAATATTCAATTACTTCTCTCTGAATATTGATGAAGGTATAACTTTCCTGCCATCATGTGCAAAAGAAGATTGTCCGGTAAAGTCAACGCCGTCCTAGATGGAATGAAGAGAATACAACGTTGAATTGCAGGTGTCGAAAAAAAATATTGGCTTTGACCTTCGAATAGATATTTCAAATCTGCCTCTTCTTGACCGTATCAGTAGAGTTTGGCAGACGTTATTAATGCCAGTCCTGTTTTCCATTACAGGTTATTGTGTTGATGACCCATCCACTAGCATCTCATTGTAAGTGCATTTGTCTGTTCTGATTTATTGAATTGACTTCAACTTTTCCATTACGCTTCATCTCATTCTATGCATGATGTTTATTTAAAAAATAGATTTTTTAAATATTTTTACAAAAATTAATGGAAAAAAAAACACAAAAAATAAATATTTGTTTTTACTATTTTGAAAAATGCTATTAAAGGCAGCTGTAAATTTGTATTTTCTGATTGGTTGTGGAAAAGCTAACTTTATTAAAAAACTGGGGTTCGTTTTGATATTGTTATATTTACAGGTTATTTATGACATTAGCATGAGTTTGGACTTGTTTTAATATATTTTTCATACATTTATTTGACAATATTTTATTGTATTTTTTATAAAAAATTTTTATTACAACGCCAAAATAGGCCAAACAACGCCAATGGTTGTAGTTCTGTAGCACTTTGAGATTTGGAATCAAATGTAAAGTAGATTACAAATACAATCTATTATATAAATAAATAATATATTTATATGGGGACGGCGTGGCGAAGTTGGTAGAGTGGCCGTGCCAGCAATCGGAGGGTTGCTGGTTACTGGGGTTCAATCCCCACCTTCTACCATCCTAGTCACGTCCGTTGTGTCCTTGGGCAAGACACTTCACCCCTTGCTCCTGATGGCTGCTGGTTAGCGCCTTGCATGGCAGCTCCCGCCATCAGTGTGTGAATGTGTGTGTGAATGGGTGAATGTGGATATACTGTCAAAGCGCTTTGAGTACCTTGAAGGTAGAAAAGCGCTATACAAGTATAACCCATTTATCATTTATCATTATAATTAATGATAGTATGTAGCAACTAGAGTCTATAACAGCACCAGTATCCATTATAATTATTATTTAATGTATTTAATACAGTTGTAACTAATTTTTTGCAGGATTCAGTTTTCGTCTGATTTCATACACTGGCATCCTATGGTCTAACAATGCGCTTAGCAAACTAGTTTGTTTGCCCACCTATCATTCTACAGAATTGAGTACCCAAACAAGGAATCCCCCACAATAGTGACTCAGTCTCTGCGTTTTTTGTATCGTGTAAAGCTGCAAAAAAAAAAAAAACACACAAAGGGGCCATAGAAAGATTGTGCTAATTGTAGGATAGGATTTGACTTTATTGTCATTGCGCAAGTACAACGAGTCACGACAGTGTCACATGTTGTGCCAAAAAGTGCTGTCTTGTGCATGTGAGTGATTACATCAGATAATATAAGAAAATTAATGTGAGCACACAGTCGTCTTCCGTGCGTTCTAGAATATACACAAGTGCCGACACTTGGATGAATAAAATGAGAAACACTACTGGATTCAAGACAGAAGTCGCTCATCAACCCATTCAAAAACAAGAGTTTTAAGTAAAGGTACAGTAATACCTCCACTTACGATTTTAATTGGTTCTGTGACGAAGCTCTGAACACAAAACACTTGTATCTTAAGACAACTCCGGAAAATTGAAATTAATTGAAATTGAAATTAGTGCTCTGTACCCCAAAACTGTTATAAATAATGTATAAACCAATACAATGGAATGTACAACTAACAACTACAATAGTTTTATGAAGTTATAACAATTTACAGCATTTACCTTGGCGAGTGGACTTCTATGGTAGATAGTTTGAGCTGTTTCTTCTTCAAACACACCATCAGCAGTTTTAATTATTATTTTAACATTATTAGCCGGTATTAGACTCATTCTGCTTTAGTACGCTCCGATTGCTTTGCCAAAACTCTGTCATGTTTTTAATGAGTACCTTATTGAATTAAATGTATATCACCCACTTCTTCTCAGCACTGTCTTTCACACTTACTTTCTTTCGGTTGGAAAACAAAGTTATATCTAGCTGTGAACTATTTCAGTTCTGTTCAGTGTATTGAATCATACAGCAAATTTAAAAACAACAAGGTGCTGTACAGACATCCATCCGTAAGAAACAATTTAGAAAATAGTGCAAGCAGTGTAACATATACATTTTAACACAGCAGGATGAGTATAATACTAAAATACTGATTATACCTTAAAATAAGTTTGAAAAGATATCACATAAAATACCAAAATGTAATAAATATAAAACGCTAATGCTAGCGAGTAAGTTCATATGTTTTAGGTCGGATCTTATGGTGTTCACTGGGACATTTGCTACACCAACTAATGGCGGGAATGCTTGTAACTCAAATTTTTGCTCGCGACTAAAAGCCTAACAATTAGCTTAGAGACAGCTCTTGGCTCCAAACGTTCTGAAGTTGGGACACTCTCAAGTTGAGGTACCACTGTATAATTGATATTGAAAGTTTATTTATTTATTTCATTCTTAATCTATACATATGTTGCATTGTTTTCCACATGTGAAATTAGATTTATTCTACATTATAAGTGTTCTGTGTTAATATTGTTGAATGTCCAGAACAGATTTATTGGATCTACGTTATTTCCTGTGAGGAAAAGTTGTTACGGTTTTTTGTACAATTTAGTTTCGACAGAGCATTTGACGCTGTTTAATAACGGAAACTGAGGTAATTTTTACAATAACAAGAGTCTTGGTGAATGTATACAGAACTTCCGTGTCATTTTCGCTTCTATTTATTATCAATGCAGATTTGTCTGCTTATGTTCCTCAATTACAACCAGCTTTGAAGATTTCTGCTCCACTTGTACAGCCATGTGTAACACATGCGATCGGAGAGGATGAAGTACAGATGCCACTGACTACTTAAAAGCATGGAAGCAAAATGACAGCTCTGAGTCAAGCTCAAGTCCTTTTAGAGCTGCAACACATTGCTTAGAACTTCTGGTGTGTATTTCGCCCGTGTCTAAATGCAAGTCTCGATCTGTCTAAGAAGTCCATTTGTAATCAGGAAGTCTCGTGTTTACACTAAGTCCACACGCAATGTGCTGTAATGCAAAGCAGTTTTACAGTGCTCTCATATATTTCTGTGGGACAGGATGCAGATTGAAGTATTTAACCACACGCACACAACAAAAGCCTTACTATTAGGGATACTTGATTCAATTTGCAGCAGTACCTGAATCAGAAAGACTCATATTGTATAGAACAGTGGTTCTCAACCTTTTTTCAGTGATGTACCCCCTGTGAACATTTTTTTAATTCAAGTACCCCCTAATCAGAGCAAAGCCTTTTTGGTTGAAAAAAAGAGATAAAGAAGTAAAATACAGCACTATGTCATCAGTTTCTGATTTATTAAATTGTATAACAGTGCAAAATATCGCTCATTTGTAGTGGTCTTTCTTGAATTATTTGGAAAATACTATATAAAAATAACAAAAAACTTGTTGAAAAATAAACAAGTGATTCAATTATAAATAAAGATTTCTACACATAGAAGTAATCATCAACTTAAAGTGCCCTCTTTGGGGATTGTAATAGAGATCCATCTGGATTCATGAACTTAATTCTGAACATTTCTTCACAAAAAATTGAAATCTTTAACATCAATATTTATGGAACATGTCCACAAAAAAATCTAGCTGTCAACACTGAATATTGCATTGTTGCATTGTAATGAATGGAATAGCCTACTTGATTTGATGTTCAGTTTATGAACTTACATTCATATTTTGTTGAAGTATTATTCAATAAATATATTTATAAAGGATTATTGAATTGTTGCTATTCTTAGAATATTTAAAAAAAATCTCAAGTACCCCTTGGCATACCTTCAAGTACCCCCAGGGGTACGTGTACCCCCATTTGAGAACCACTGGTATAGAACACCATTGATTGTATCGATTCAGATCATTTAACACATCCAAACCTTTACATCCATGCTTTTGCAGTTGTTGGCACCAGCTTGCGCAGACTTTATTGCCTTCCTAAATATATGTGTACACTGTAATTTCCCTACCACCTGTGTGACGGACGGCTGCGGCTGCTCCACTGGGCCTTTTCAAAGCCAGTGAGTGCACACTTCCTGGTCTGCACGAGCCTGCCTCGCTCGTATGCGTGTCCCGGGAGACGCGACTGTATATACTGTATATGTGGATGTGGAAGGAACGTTCAATGATGCTGATAATGAGCTGTTGAAAAGCAGACTGAATATGAAAAACAGTGGCGCTGGTGATGCCGGCCATCATTGCACTAACACAAAGGAGAATTGTCACACAAATGTAGGTGGACTGAAAATGAACCGCTTGCCTGGAAACTGAATGGTGCTTTGATGCAGTGACCAGGCTTTTATGTCAGGGTGTACACAAAGCAGGTACTACCACCCACACACCCAACTCAGGCATGTTTTCTGTCTCCCTGCCTTGCACAATTACGGCCCTCTTTTTAACATTTTGCGGCGCGCCTCCAAGCTGCACGGGGATGTGTGGCATATGCTTCACAAACCTCTCCTTTCAACCGCCACTGGTGCCATCGCGTAGGACTTTTTCATTTTTGTTTACATGGGAAAATGTTTTACGTAACGCAAGCCAGTGTGCTCAAATGAAGAACACGGTAGCTCGGAGGCAAAAATACCAACGTCGGTGCAACAAAGTGCTCCCTTTGTGACTTATTATTATATCAATATGCAAATGAAGCTGACACATTTAGTCATGAATCAAATTGTCCGACTAATAAAGAGAAAATGACTCTATTTTGCACATTATACGATACAATACAGTATAATACAATAGTATACTATGCCAGTGTTTTTCAACCTTTTTTGAACCGAGGCACATTTTTTTCATTGAAAAAATGCGGAGGCACACCACCAGCAGAAATAATTTAAAAACGAAACTCAGTTGACAGTAAAAAGTCGTCGTCGCAATTGTTGGATATGACTTTAAACCATAACCAAGCATGCATCACTATAGCTCTTGTCTCAAAGTAGGTGTACTGTCACCACCTGTCACATCACGCCGTGACTTATTTTGAGTTTTTTGCTGTTTTCCTGTGTGTAGTGTTTCAGTTCTTGTCTTGCGCTCCTATTTTGGTGGCTTTTTCTCTATTTTTGGTATTTTCCTGTAGCAGTTTCAAGTCTTCCTTTGAGTGATATTTTCCTGCATCTACTTTGTTTTAGCAATCAAGACTATTTAAGTGATTTTCATCCTTCTTTGTGGGGACATTGTTGATTGTCATGTCATGTTCCGATGTACTTTGTGGATGCTGTCTTTGCTCCACAGTAAGTCTTTGCTGTTGTCTAGCATTTTGTTTTTGTTTACTTTGTAGCCAGTCCGGTTTTAGTTTCGTTCTGCATAGTCTTCCCTAAGCTTCAATGCCTTTTCTTAGGGGCACTCACCTTTTCTTTATTTTTGGTTTAAGCATTAGACACCTTTTTACCTAAACACTGCCTCCCGCTGTTTCCAACATCTACAAAGCAATTAGCTACCGGCTGCCACCTACTGATATGGAAGAGCGTTACACGGTTACGCTGCCGAGCTCTGGACACCACCGACACACAACAACACCACATAATAATAAGATTATAATTACTGGTTGTCAAAAAATATTTTTAATCCAAAAATTACATAATCTCCCACGGCACACCAGACTGTATCTCACGGCACACTAGTGTGCCGCGGCACAGTGGTTGAAAAACACTGTACTATGCTACTGTATGCTATGTTATGCTATGCCAGGGTTCCCCAAACTTTTTGACTCGGGGGCCGCATTGGGTATAGAAAATATAATGTATAGATAATGTCACGTTATCGATGGGAAAATGCATTTTTAGACAATATGATTTGACTGAGCGTCTAGGAGACACCGAGAGTAACAAGCGGTAGAAAATGGATTAGAAACCTTTCCCAGGTTCCAAAAATCTGCATGGTAAAATATTTGAAGACTCAAAATAGTCCATAGGTGTGAATGATCGTTTGTCTGTATGTTACCTGTGATTGGCTCGAAGTCAGCTAGGATAGGCTCCAGCTAACCCCTAACCCTAATGAGAACAAGCGGTATAAGAAATTATTAAACAAATGGATGGATTTTGTATTGAGCACTTCTATTTCGGCTGTTATCATCACACTTTTGCTTTTAGATAAACTGTTGCCCTTCTAAAATAGAATACGAAACAAAATAAACATACAAAATTATGTTTTGAACTTTGGGCAACACATTATGCTTCCAGGAAATTTAGTTTGAACTTTATAACTTTTGGCTTTCTTGCAACTTAATTGAAAACTGTAGATCATTATCGGGCATTCATTCAAAACACTTAGAATAATTTAAAGAGACTTGAGTTGCAAGGGTATAAGTATTTCCTACTGTTGAATATGCCATGCAAAGTGTAAGAAAAAAACTTTTCATAGTAGCCCTGGAGTTGAGTAAATGTACTTTAGTTAAATTACACCTCTGGAAACCCAAATTCTTATTTTCCTCATATGAATAACTCACACGCACTCATTTTTATCCTCATGGCCAAAAACCAAGCCAATGCAAACGTATTGATGCCAAGAGAAAACTTGATCCATTCATCATCTTTACCATTCACAATCCCAGGGTTGCATACTTGAGGAAAGTCAGTCCATCAAGCTGTCTGCACAAAATCTTTACATCCTTCCTTCCCCGTCTGACAAGCCCTGACAGAAATATCGAACGCCACATTTGACCCCATGTGACATTCCTGTCTTCTTTTTTTTTTTTTTTAACAATTTGAAAGAATTTCTCCTTCAGAGAAGCGAGGGAGAGAACACATTTCTTTAATTACTGCTGAGTGATACATTAAACAGAGGCTTTCATTTCTTTGGGGCATGTGTTACTCAGAACAATAATGCATTGTCCCTAAAAAGGCTCCACAGATGGGCACAGCTTTTTACCATAAGGCAAAAGTGGCAATTATGACTTCAATCAAGCACTGCTGTTCTGCTTAGAGTCAATAAAAACAAATGCAATATCCCACTTTTTCTATTGCTAATGACTAAATGCTATCTACACTCGGTGAAATAAAATATATGTATACATACATATATGTAATCTATTAAATATATATATGTATATATATATACATACACATAATATATACAGTATATTATATACAATATATATACTATATATATATATATATATATATATATATATATACACATAATATATACAGTATATTATATACAATATATATATATATATAATATATATACAGTATATTATATACAATATATATACTACATATATATATATATACACATAATATATACAGTATATTATATACAATATATATACTATATATATATATATACATAATATATACAGTATATATATATATACATATATATACAGTATATATATATATATATATATATATATATATATATATATATATATATATATATATATATATATATATATATATATATATATATATATATATATATGTATGTTTATATATACACATATATACGTATATTCTACACCATTTTCATCAATCTATTTTATTATTGTCCCGCCATTTTCTATTCGCGCAAAACTTCATCAGTGTTCATCGGATTCACACCGTTCCAAATTCAAAATGTTCAGCCTATACAGGAATCGTGTGCTCTACAGCAACAATTCTAAAATAATTCCCAGATATCCTAGAATTCCCAGTTTTCCAACAATTTTTTCCCATTGAAAATGAATAGGCCGTTTTTTTCACTTCCACCATTTCCACATTTTTCAACCAATTCAAACCAATCCACTTTCAACACATTCCAACATCCCGGAAATACAAAATACCAATCTTCCAGGCTTCAAAAAATTCCAGGAATTCCTAGAATTCCACCCTTTGTCCTTCCTGCTACTATTTCCACATTGTCTCTTTCCACATTGTCTCTTTCCACATTGTCTCTTTCCACATTGTTCAACCCACTCCAACCATCCCACCATCAAAACATTCCACATAGTCAGGACATCTGAGTTACCTATTTTATTTTTCCTGAAAATTTCCGGGTTTCCCGTAATTCCAGGAATTTTGGAATACCCATTTTCAATTACAACGTGTTACTACGTCGACATTTCTCGACCGATTCCAAAAATTCCAACACCAAACCATTCATCTCAACCAAGGCAAATGTGATATTATGTATATTTAAAAAAATCACGGTTTTCCTGAAAATCCCAAATTCCCAGGAAATTCCCATTCAAAAGAATGGACAATTTTTCTTAATTTCGCACAATTTCCACATTTCTTTACCGATTCGAACAATCTAACCATCAACACATTCCAGTCATCCTGGACATCCAAACTACAAATTTTCGGAGTTCCAAAAATTCCAGAATTTCCTAGAATTTCCGGTTTGTCCAAATGTTTATGTGTGCTTAATGGCTATATTTTTCCGCCTCAGTCTGTGACCTTCACCCCCATAGGAGCCCAGTCTTAGATTTACTTTTTTTACTCATCCTTCCCCAGCTTCTGCCTTTTTCCCACCTTTTACGGGGCGCCATTAAGTGCCGACCCATCACCATTCTTGTTCTGTCGACCTGTACAATGTTTATTTGTCTAATCTTAAAAGGGTAAGTGGTGAAAATGACATTTTATTGCAATGACAATAAAGAACATACCATACAATAGGGATGTCATGGCTCGGTTGGTAGAGCGGCCAGAGGGTTCCTGTTTCGTTCCCTGGCTTTCGATATCTTAGTCCCATCCGTTGTGTCCTTCAGCAAGACACTTCACCCCTGCTCCTGATGGGTCGTGGTTAGGGCCTTGCATGGCAGCTCATACCATCAGTGTGTGAATGTATGTGTGAATGGGTGAATGTGGAAATAATGTCAAAGCACTTTGAGTACCTTGAAGGTAGAAAAGCGCTATACAGTATAACCCACATATACCATTTCTGCTTCTCTTTCCAAATTGTTCAACCCAATCCAATCATTCCACTATCAAAACATTCAAATAGTCAAGATGTCATTTTTCCTGAAAATTCTCGGTTTTCGCAAAATTCTGGAATACCCATTTTCAATTACAACTTGAACATTTCTCGACCGATTAAAAAAAAAAAATCCAACACCAACCCATTCGTCTCAACCAGGACAATTGTGCTATTTTCTATATTCGTGTTTCTTTGTATATAGAAGATATTTGCTATTCACAGAGGGTACTCTTCCCCACACACATTTTTTTCCAAATTTGCAAATGTCTTTAAATACACATTGACATCGATCCAACCCACAGTAGTGTAGTTTAGAAATGACAGTGACATGGCCATATGAGTCCCTATTTATACAGTATTTATTTTTCTAATCAGCCTGACATAAACTTAAGGATTATGTGTTAAAAAAAGAATAATCTTTATGATTTCATGTCACTTGACAAGGTTGAATACTTTAAGTAGGTTAGATATAATTATTGAATACTATTAAAATCAAGAGTCAGATTACTATCCATCCATCCATCCATTTCCTACCGCTTGTCCCTTTCAGGGTCGCTAATTTAGTGTAAATATTTGAGTGGGCTCCAGGAACCTCTGTAATTGAAAAGTTGGGCCCTGATATAGATCATTCTCATTTGTCATTTTAAAAATATTAAGGTGGGAGGCAAAGCAATTTCACTGCAGAAACATCCATATGAGTATATACTACGGTTGGTAGAGCAGGCATGGGTTCTAGGTTCGATCCCCAGCTTTCCCCACCCTAATCACGTCCGTTGTGTCCTTGAGCAAGACACTTCACCCTTGCTCCTGATGGGTCGTGGCTTTGCGTGGCAGCTCCCACCATCAATGTGTGAATGTGTGTATGAATGAGTGAATGTGGAAATAGTGTCAAAGCGCTTTGAGTACCTTGAAGGTAGAAAAGCGCGACACAAGCATAATCCATTTATATTTACTTTGCTGAGTGAACGCCTGTAAGTAGACCCAAAGGACGCCACTTGGGCAATCCTCAAAGCAAACTCTTGACATCGGAAACATAAAAACCAAAAACTCTCCCACTGATGCGACTAAGATCCCATATGGAAGGCATCAGGCAAGCATACGCTAATAACAATGCGGCTATGGGTTTAATAAAAGGAATGGAACAAATTATGGCCCTGTCCCAGCCACATAGCCATCGTGTACTGCAGCACATTAGCGTGGCCTTGGCAACTCACAGCACAACCTGGGAGGGGATGACAGAAGAGGAATGTTAGCTTGGCCAGTGCCAGGCTTCCCGGTCCGAACCAATCGGCTTCCTACACAGGGGGAACACACAGGGAGATGTAGCAGGAGAAGGCCTGTGGGCAGCACATAGACAAAGGCTCCACTGAGGATTAAGGAACATCAACAGCGGTTTGACAATGAATGCTGATTTGATTCTTGATTTAAATAGAAGGAGGATTTGTGCTCAGTTTAGTGAGCGACTGCCTGAGGACAACGGACAAACAGGATCCCACAGAGAGCGTGTGTGTGGTACTTGACTATTGCTACTTGTGCGGCGTTCAAGTTTTTATTTTGCCAACTCATGTCGAAGTCAAATAAGAGCTCTTCAATTGGTAGAAAATATATATATTTTTTTTTTCAACGTCCACCATACATATGAAAGGCGATTCAGTGTGCTTTACATAAATAGGAGGAGGCACACTCAAATGTGGAACAACTACAAGAAAATACAAGAAAATAATAAAAAAACATGAACATCATTTGAATAAAATCAAATATAACAGAGCAAGAAGCAGTAAGAACACAAACAAATTGTGATGTCCCACATGATAATTGAACTTTTGTTTATTATTTTCCTGCGGTTTTGTCATCGTTTCCGTTCGAGTGCTCTTATTCATTCACTAACTGTGTTACAAAAAAGATCAATTAAAATAATACATAATGTTGGATGTAGAGAACACACAAACCCTTTATTTATTGAATCACAAATATTGAAATTCTACAGTTTGGTGCATTTGCAAACAGCTAAAATGATGTACAAAGCAAACTATAACCTGCTACCCAAGAATGTACAACAATTCCTCTCAACAAAAGAGGAGGAATATAACCTCAGAGGAAAATCTAATTTAAAACATTTGTATGCTCGTACAACACTTAAAACCTTTAGCATATCTGTATGTGGAATTAAATTATGGAATGGATTCGCCAAATAAATCAAACAAAGCACCAATATGATTCAGTTTAAGAGATTGTTCAAACCACAAGTGTTCACAAAGTACACAGAACAAGAATGATCTTGAACCCTTTTTTTTAATTTTTATTTTAATTTTATTATTGAGACAAAGATTATTTATGTATTTAATATGTATTTACTAACTATGGTATATTATTTATTTTTTCACTGTTCTGATACGGAGAACAAGGAAATTGGATAAAATTGCTATGGTATAAAAGGGGTAGGATTAAATAAGATCAGCTTCTTCCTACTCCTTTTCGGACATGCTGTAATGAAACAACTGGAAATATGTGATGAATTACATTGTATTGTATGCATGTTGGATATAAACTGAAACTGAAACTGAAACTTATTTTTTAGTTTTACTTCCTGTTTTGCTTGTGATTGCTGTGTTCTGATTGTCAATTAAAACGCTTCTTGTGCCAGGATGGCGCTGGCGTATTACAGTGTTACTGCAATTGACACAATTGAGAAAATTATCAATTCTTTAGACCAAAAATGATTTGCAATAGGAGTATTCATCGATTTAAAAAAAGCTTTTGAAACTATTAATCATAACATCCTATTAAACAAATTAGAATGGTATGGAATCAAAGGAGTGGCTTACAAGTGGGTGGAAACCTATTTGACAAATAGGCATCAGTTTGTGAAGTTAAATGACAGTTGCTGTTCATATCTTCATATTTCATATGGTGTTACGCAGGGATCAGTTGTGGGTCCCAAGTTCTTCATTTTATATATTAATGATCCGTGTAATGTCTCAAAAATGCTTATAGCTTATTTGCAGATGACACTTTTTTTTCCCCAATAGTAACTTGAACAGACTTATTGATACAACACTTTAGAAATTCAGAAAATGCAAACATGGTTCAAAAGAAACAAGTTGTTTCTAAATTCAGGTAAACGAAACATAATTATATTTGGAAATAAGAAGATAAGTACACAAATAAATATCATGATTGAAGGGATTAACATTGAGCGAGTTGAGCAAAGTAAATTCCTTGGAGTAATAATTGAATAATAATAATAATTGATAAAATTAATTGGAAAGCACATATCAAATCCATTCCTTTGAAATGATCAAGAAGCAATGGAGTGCTGGCAAAAGCATGACAGGAGCTACCGGTAGATGGAAAATCCCTCCAATAACTATACTATTCACTGATTTATCCTTACTTAAGTTACCATGCAGAAGTTTGGGGACATAATTATAAAACCAACATACGTACATCCCTTAACAATCTTACTAAAACAGGCAGTTAGAATTATCCATAATGTGGGGTTTAGGGAGAACACACATTTTTAAGGTCAAAATTGTTAAAATTTCTTGATTTGGTAGAATATTTGACAGGGCTTATCACGTTTAAAGCAAGAAGTTATCAATTGCCTGCAAATATGTAACGTTTATTCATAGAAAAATGTATAGGGTAAAAACAGGAGGAATGGCAAAATATATACACTTTAGCACTTACCACAAGGAAAAGTTTTTGTGGGGTGAAAATATGGAACAGTCTGAGTGACGAGCTACACTGTTCAAACATTGAGCATTTTAAGAAATTGTACAAATCTAGTATTTTTAGTCGGTATAGTGAGGTCTAGACTTGTTTTGAATGTAAGTATAAATGTACTTTATGATCTGTTGAGCCATTGTAAACACAGTAATCTGAGCAAATTGAGTTATGTCAATCCAGATAAATGTGATAAAATGTGGTTCAGGAAACTGGATGTTATTAGATAAAGTTAAACTATGGAAAAGAGGTAGGATTAAAAAAGTTTATACCTCTTCCCATTACCCCTTTGAGATATGTTTAATTAATTTTAGATTTCTTAATTTAATTTAATTTTCTTAATGTTCTTTTTTTGTGAAATAACAAAAATCTTGTTATTGAGCACAAAATGGTTCTCAGAGATATGTATGTATATTTTGTACGATATGTACAAACCCTGTTTCCATATGAGTTGGGAAATTGTGTTAGATGTAAATATAAACGGAATACAATGATTGACAAATCATTTTCAACCCATATTCAGTTGAATATGCTACAAAGACAACATATTTGATGTTCAAACTGATAAACATTTTTTTTTTTTTTGCAAATAATCATTAACTTTCGAATTTGATGCCAGCAACACGTGACAAAGAAATTGGGAAAGGTGGCAATAAATACTGATAAAGTTGAGGAATGCTCATCAAACACTTATTTGGAACATCCCACAGGTGAACAGGCAAATTGGGAGCAGGTGGGTGCCATGATTGGGTATAAAAGTAGATTCCATGAAATGCTCAGTCATTCACAAACAAGGATGGGGTGAGGGTCACCACTTTGTCAACAAATGCGTGAGCAAATTGTTGAACAGTTTAAGAAAAACCTTTCTCAACCAGTTATTGCAAGGAATTTAGGGATTTCACCATTTACGGTCCGTAATATCATCAAAGGGTTCAGAGAATCTGGAGAAATCACTGCACGTAAGCAGCTAAGCCCGTGACCTTCGATCCCTCAGGCTGTACTGCATCAACAAGCGACATCAGTGTGTAAAGGATATCACCACTTGGGCTCAGGAACACTTCAGAAACCCACTGTCAGTAACTACAGTTGGTCGCTACATTTGTAAGTGCAAGTTAAAACTCTCTTATGCAAGGCAAAAACAGTTTATCAACAACACCCAGAAACGCTGTCGGCTTCGCTGGGCCTGAGCTCATCTAAGATGGACTGATACAAAGTGGAAAAGTGTTTTGTGGTCTGACGAGTCCACATTTCAAATTGTTTTTGGAAACTGTGGACGTCATGTCCTCTGGACCAAAGAGGAAAAGAACCATCCGGATTGTTATAGGCGCAAAGTTGAAAAGCCAGCATCTGTGATGGTATGGGGGTGTATTAGTGCCCAAGACATGGGTAACTTACACATCTGTGAAGGCACCATTAATGCTGAAAGGTACATACAGGTTTTGGAGCAACATATGTTGCCATCCAAGCAACGTTACCATGGACGCCCCTGCTTATTTCAGCAAGACAATGCCAAGCCACGTGTTACATCAACGTGGCTTCATAGTAAAATAGTGTGGGTAATAGACTGGCCTGCTTGTAGTCCAGACCTGTCTCCCATTGAAAATGTGTGGTGCATTATGAAGCCTAAAATACCACAACGGAGACCCCCGGACTGTTGAACAACTTAATAATTTCACCTGAGAAGCTTAAAAAATGTGTCTCCTCAGTTCCCAAACGTTTACTGAGTGTTGTTAAAAGGAAAGGCCATGTAACACAGTGGTGAACATACCCTTTCCCAACTACTTTGGCATGTGTTGCAGCCATTAAATTCTAAGTTAATTATTATTTGCAAAAAAAAAAAAAAAAGTTTATGAATTTGAACATCAAATATCTTGTCTTTCTAGTGCATTCAATTGAATATGGGTTGAAAAGGATTTGCAAATCATTTTATTCCGTTTATATTTACATCTAACACAATTTCCCAACTCATATGGAAACAGGGTTTGTATGATATGAAACTGACTATGACATACTCAATAAACTCAATCTGGAATCTGAAATTTGAAGTATATGTGCTTTGTAACAGAATGCTGATACATATTTTTTCTTTTTCTTCCTCTGCTGTTTGCATCACCCTTTGATTCAATTGTGATCAATTGTTTCATCCACATTAGTGCTCCCTTATTTGTACATATTGCATCTTGTTTTACTTCTCTGAATTTTGGGGTCATGCCACGAGCAACACCTTGCGTCTGCGTGGCACAAATTGTCCTTAAAGAGTTAGAGAGCGGTAATACTTTAAAACTGTTATTACTGGCTTTTTGGGTTTACCATAATGACAAGGTGAAAAAGGTTTTGTAAAAAAAAAAAAAAAAAAAAAATCATAATGTCATTACGGACTATTGTCTGTATAATTTTAAGGGCAATTAATTTATTCCATTTGGGGGGGAAAAAAGAATAAATAAAAAAAGAATATGTGTATTATTATTTATTATTTATTTATATATATATATATATATTTATATATATATATACATATATATATATTAATACATATACATATATATATATATATATATATATATATATATATATATATATATATATATATATATATATATATATACACATATATATATACATTTATATGTATATATATTATATACAACATATATATTATATATGACATATGTTATATATATATATTTATATGTAACATCCTACATTTTTTTATATATATATATATATATATATATATATATATATATATATATATATATATATATATATATATATATATATATATACACACACACACACACATACTCCCTTTGTCATCGATTCTGTTCATAATTTTTATGAACAGAATTTCTAGGCGCAGTCAAGGCGTTGAGGGTATGCAGTTTGGTGGCTGCAGGATTAAGTCTCTGCTTTTTGCAAATGATGTGGTCCTGATGGCTTCATCTGGCCAGGATGTTCAGCTCTCACTGGATCGGTTTCGCAGCCGAGTGTGAAGCGACTGGGATGAGAATCAGCACCTCCAAGTCCGAGTCCATGGTTGTTGCCCGGAAAAGGGTGGAGTGCCATCTTCGGGTTGTGGAAGAGACCTTGCCCCATGTGGAGGAGTTCAAGTACCTAGGAGTCTTGTTCACGAGTGAGGGAAGAGTGGATTGTAAGATCGACAGGTGGATTGGTGCGGCGTCTTCAGTAATGGGTATACTGTATCGATCCGTTGTGGTGAAGAAGGAGCTGAGCCGGAAGGCAAAGCTCTCAATTTTACTGGTCGATATACGTTCCCATCCTCACCTATGGTCATGAGATTTGGGTTATGACCAAAAGGACAAGATCACGGGTACAAGCGGCCAAAATGAGTTTCCTCCGCCGGGTGGCGGGGCTCTCCCTTAGAGATAGGGTGAGAAGCTCTGTCATCCAGGAGCAGCTCAAAGTAAAGCTGCTGCTTCTCCACATCGAGAGGAGCCAGATGAGGTGGTTCGGGCATCTGATCAGGATGCCATCCGAACACCTCCCTAGGGTACATCCGACCGGTAGGAGGCCACGGGAAAGACCAAGGACACGTTGGGAAGACTATGTCTACGGGCTGGCCTGGGAACGCCTGGGGATCCCCCGGGAGGAGCTGGACGAAATGGCTGGGGAGAGACAAGTCTGGGCTTCCTTGCTTAGGCTGCTGCCCCCGCGACCTCGGATAAGCGGAAGAAAACGGATGTATATATATATATATATATATATATATATATATATATATATATATGTATATATATACATATATATATATATATATATATATATATATATATATATATATATATATATATATATATATATATATATATATATATATATATATACAAAACATGTGAACCATACTATTTTCCAGCAATGTTAATAAAGTATAAGGTATTAACGGTTATCGTTATTATTGTTAATAGTAGTACTAGTACACATAGTACTAGTGCAGTACTACTAGTAATGATATGATTTTTTTTGTGCATGTGACCAACGCAACATACTCCCAACACAATAGCTAAAAAGAGCATAGCAGGACAACAAACACGGTGGATATGCTACCATAAAAATGCTAGTATGATCATTTGTAATATACATTTGATTATTATTAATATTAATAATATAACCGTTATCATTATCCTAATTAGTGTTAGCATTAGTATTAGTAGTGGTAGTGATAGTAGTAGTTGTGATCATTGATCATAAGCATACTTCCAAATGGGTAAGAGTGGCATAAATAACAAACAATTTTGATTATTTATAATATAAATGTTTTTATTATTCATTATTAGTCATAACAAGGTTTCCATGACTCTTTATGATAACAATGGTGATAATTATTACAATTATAAGGTATCGTTATTTTAAGCAGATATTGTTATAGACAATAGATATTAAACTAGGTTATATTTAGGGTTTAATTTGGGGGAAAAAAACATTCAGTTAAAAAACTAACCATTACAGTTAAAGTCCATTATTATTGTTTTTATTTTTACTTTTCAGATGAACATAGTGCTTTATGTTTTATGCCATTGCTATCTTAAGGCTTACAGTATCTACATGTTTGGGTGCATTTACTGTATGTGCAAATCAAATCTAGGATAAGAAAGTGAATAATAAGTGATCTTAAAATGTTGTATTTATGGTGTAAAAACTCCCAAGTTTGTTCCACGTCATTCAATTGTTCTTATGTCCACATAGCTCTCATTGACATTTCACCCATGTGACTTCTCTCTTGGAGGTCTTGACCCCTTCAGGACCACCTCGGCAAATAACCCCCGGTCATCGGCGTCTTAACGACGCATCAAGCTTGTCTATGAAAAGTCAATCGGGATTAATTAAGTGATTTTGGGAAGACATGAGCGCAGCAGCTGGCAGTGAACGTTGCAGTTGGGTGGGCATGCCAGCGCTCTTCCAAAACCCGGTCTCTCAATCCGAGGACACGTCTGTTGTTAGACCTACAGCACAGAGAGGGATCTAAATAGCTCCATCAGGACAAGTGCAACGTCTATTAAGTTAAGTCTCAGCCTCACAGTTTGACCTGCATGTCACTGTTTCAACTCCTGCTCGTGATTGCTTACGTCTGTGGCGGAGGCAGACTTATACTTGGCCTGTGACTGTCTAAACTGGCGAGCCGAACACATGCTTCTGATGACTTGATAGTGACCACACCGGCAGTTTGCCGTGCTATTAAAGCTGCACAGACATCTGTTATATTTGGATTACAGCGTTTGCCTCCTCCCGCTCTTTTTATCGGTCATTTATTTTGACCCTTTAGTCGTTTCCCCCTTCACTGTCTGTGACATCATGCCTTTGGACCACCAGAGTTGGACTTCTGTTCTTTAACTCAAGTAAAAATAAAAAAAAAGAAGCTACCTTTTTGGTTATTTTTCAGTGACAAATGTGTAAGTATGGAGTCTTGAGTGAGGGCCAGTGTAACACTGATATTAACAACGTAATCACCATGTAATTGATTTTCGTACAGGCCTTGGGGATGTCAGGCTGATCGATGCCGAGGCTGCCAGAGTGCGCGTTATAAAATGCCAAAGCAGGCAAAGATACATTTATGTGGTAAAACAGATGTATTAACCAAGACACAGGTGCATGCATGGCTGCTTTCAGACACCAAAATCACATACATCTGCAAAACAGCCTTGTAATTGTGGTTCCATCAATATTGTATTACCCTGTCCCTTTAGCCACCTATATTGATCAGTCCTTGCAGCTGCTGTTCATGTGCATCTTACGATGTGCGCTATTACCTGCACACTAAGAGTACACGTTGGGCGGGGTGGAATGTTGGGAGTGGTGTTAATGCAGGCTGCGCATTGCATTGATCCAAAGTGTTTTTGGTGCAAATGGACACCTTGTGGCACGAGGTGTTATGGTTGGCTCAATGTGGTTGTATGGATTAGGTTGGAATAACTATGGATTTTTCAAAGCATCTAGTAAAAGTGATGTTTGTGTGCTTAAATGATCCATTCAGATATCAATAACTATTTCAGTTATAATTCACGATCAATATTTTACTATACAGTGTGCTGTAAATTTCAATTATTTCAACTGCTGATAGTGGCAAACAAACATCAGTGTGTTCTGTACATCAGTGATGCTTTGGGCGACATTGTAACATCTATGATGCAATAATATTAAAAATCTGCTTGTTTGTAGTAAGCACATAACATTCGAAATAAAATGTGTTGATGTACAGTATTTTCAACCAAAGATGAATATACAAGTAGGGGAAACTGGGTAACACATGGCACACTGACAAACCTTAACCTATTTTTCCTATAATAATCTACGAGGTTTATATCGTTGGCTTCTCTTTCTTCCCCTCCATTTATCTGCTTTCTTTTGTATTTCAAGTTATCATTACATATATGTATTGTTGCATTTGAAACAATTGTATTGTTGATAATAGAGGTATTTATTGTTATTATTCTTGTCAATAGTGCTATTTCTATTGGTATTTGTATTACTCCATTTGTAGTGTAATAATGCTCATTGTCATTTCTGTATTATTATTTATTTCACTAACTGCTTTTTTGCTATCCCTTTTACCATCATATCTGTACATATCCTATTTGCTGATGTTGTTCTGTTGTTGTTGTTGTTATTGTTGTGTTTGCTGTTGTTGTTGTCTCTCTGTCTTATCCCCCTCTTGTTCCCGCAATTTCCCCCTCTGTCTTCCTTTTTTCTCTCTTTCTATCCCCTCCTGCTTCGGCCCGGCTGCACCAAATAATAATATAAATCCATTTAATAAAGTCAAATACAAATAAGGCAACAAGAGAAGTATGCCACACTTCTCTTTTGTAAAGTAAATTTGTACAGCCGATATGGGCATCTAATATCTACATTAATTAAAGCTGCAAGCAGCGATGGACGGGACCGACTTTGAGGGCTCATAAAATCCAAACCGGAGCAGTAATTAAAACTCTTTCATCAACTTTTAATCAGAAGGGTTCAATCTCTCTCCTGTGCTAATTTGAAGCCGACACGACAAACGCGCTCAGAGGAGATAATGTTTGAAAAAAGTTGACTGTTTTATACAACTTTTGAAGGGGGAATTGCAAACTTCCTGTTGATTTTTGCTGGGGGTTGTCAGTGTATAAAATATAGTTCTAAGTGAGACCTACATAGAGGTTTTTGTTTCATGTCCCTACGACATTCCTACTAGGAGTTACAGGCAGTTTTGTCTGTGTTTTCTTCCTAGGGGGCGCTAGAGCGCAATTTTGAGTTTTGGGGTTTGGTTTTTTGATTAAATCGCAATTTTCGCCAGTCCTGATGTGTGTGTCCAATTTGGTGAGTTTTGAAGCATGTTAAGGGGGTCAAATTACAGCTCAAAGAGGCGGCGGTATAATAATAAAACGCTAGAAATACATTAGGGTCCTCTGTCCCAAAGGGACTCGGTCCCTAAATATATGATTTGCCTGAGTAGCTGGACAGGACAACAACAACAAAAAAAGAAAAATTGATGAACTCAGAGCCCAAATATTGAATATTAAAAGCAATAATTGTTCTGTCTTTATGCTAACAATCTACTTTCTGGTTGACAAAGACTAAGGACTGTTTTTTTTGGCAAAATCTAAAACTACAAAAACTAGAAACACATAGCAAAAAGGTATGTAACGAGAAAACTTTAAAATGGTAGTTTGATAGTACTGATAATAATAATATTACAATAACATAAAACAATACACAAAGCTGACATGATGGTGTTTTTTATTTCAATGGATATAGTTTCTTATCATATCTGCATGGGGTTTTTAGCATACCTAAAACTGTTTGTACTTACTAAACCATCCCATGTGTGATGTCTGTAGGAGTGTTTTAATGCATATGTGTACGTGCTATCTTCATTAGCATTAGCTAATATGCGTTTATGAGTGTCTGTGTTAGTATTATTAACTTACAATGGCATTATTTTTGTATTGTTTCTGTTTCACAAATTCCTCAGAAAATTCACCAACGCATCGCCGTGGAGTTATTTAGTCTGTTTAGCTGTGCGGAGAGCTAGCTTCCGAAACTAATGGGTCCATGACGATGACTTGTTTTGTTTGATCTGCCGTTTTACTGCCATGTTACAGACACCGTTTGGAAACAATTGAGGTTTGAAATAATCATTTACAAAATCTTTCTGTGTAAATAACTAGTTTATATATCCAGTGTGGCTAATAAAAGGGAAATGTTTAATTTATTTTTGGGGTGCGGCTTATATGTCAGTGTGGAAGTGCGGAAATGGAGGATGTTGTAAGACAATCCAAACTATTCTTGTTTTTGGATGCGGGCAAAAAAGGGAAACTATTCCTACGAAATGTTTCGCAGTGGCATATTGTTTTTTTTTTTTGTTTTTTTTTGTTATTACTACTACTTTTTGGTTCACGTAAGATGGCTGTCACGGCGCTTGCGCAATCCCTCATGCCTTCTGCTGCAAGCTCGGCTGACACCTCTGCTGGAAGCGCGCCAGGACACGCCCCTGCTCGCTCTGGCCGCATCACGCGCCGGAAAAGCTGCAGGCAATCAGTAAACAGCGCACCTGGGACTAATGAGGGCAGGCAGCATAAAGACCAGCGGACCCGAAGATCCAGTGCCGGAACGTAGTTCACTCCCGTTGTAAGCATCCCGTCTCTGGCTTCCCTCCCGCGTACTTGCCCTCTTTCTGTGCCTTCCCTGTTCCCGTGTCTTATGTCCTTTGTGTCTCCCGCAGTACTTCCCGTGTCTTCCGTGATCAAGCTGTGTGCCTCGACTTCCCTCTGGATTCTGGACTGCCTCCCTCGATCCTCGACCCCTGCTTGGACACGGACCTCATTGCTTCTCTCCAGCCCCCGACCGCTTGCCTGCCCACGGACTGCATTCTCGCCTTGCCCCTTTGGTCTGACGAAGGATTCATCCAACACGCACATACAACAAACTCTAGTTAATTCTACACATCGTTTTGCACCTATCACTTAGAGTAGCATACACATCCCACCTACTCATCAAGTTCAATAAACCTATTGAACTGATTCCTGTCGTGGTGTCGTCTCCTTCCCCCGCCGTACGTAACAATGCGGTTCATTACGACTGCAATGTTTCATTTTTTATTTTTTGTTGGTGTCATTTGTGATTTCATTACATTACTTTACCTAAAGTGAAACAAACCATGGAGTGTTGTGTTTGTGTTTGGTGTTACTGGTTAATGAAGTATGTCGTAAAATGTATGGCGTATATAGAAGCGTCTTTGCATTCTGAGCAGAGGAAACACTTCTTTTACCAGCATTCCTTCATCTTGTAAACAGTTGTGTAGTTTTTGTGTTTTATTTTGTGTAGTATTGTGTACTGGCTGCTAAGAAACAAGCAAGCACAGATATTCCGATGTTGGTCCCAGAGATGACTGAGGCTCAAAATGTACTCTGGCCTTAATTCATTGTATTTTTCAAAGTGGACACCCAACTCATCTCAAGGGTGAATCAAACCATCTCCTGCTTTAAAAAGAAGAAGAATCCCTTGAGACATGCGTGGAAACACTCAATCAGCAATTGACTTTCTTCGTCCACATGATCTGATATATTCATTTGAACTGTCTGAAAAAATGTCTTTGATTGCAAATAGACTGCGCTTCTCAAAACATTCAGCTGTATCTATGCTGGAGGATGCGGTTATGTACAATCAGGTGTGTGGGCTGATATAGCAGTATCATTTTGCACATGTCTTGGGGAAAACTAGAATAGTATTTGGAAGAATGCAGACTTAATGTCAGTTTGACATGAACAATCTTAAAATATCTAAACATGCAAGGTCATACTGCCAAATCTGGATGTCACAGCCCCGCTTGAGCCTCCAATGCACGTGCACTCTAATGACAAAAAACTAAAATATCGTAAATGCTGTAATTATGGGGCGTTTATTTATATACCTAAACTGCAATAAGGTGTGTGAGTTAATTGGAAGCAGGCGATAATTGAAGAGAGGCTGTTATTTCTGGAATTTAAAAAATCATTATATATATAATTTATCTTTAAACTGATGATTAGGAGTGTATCAGAAAGTGGAAAGGAGAACATGGATGATTATTAATAGGTATATTAAACCAGAGTTGCAAAAAAAAAAAGAAGCTCTGTAAGCATTAATACCATTGATGAAGTCATTGTAAACAAAACTACGGCAATTATGACATGCTTGAATTTTACACCAACAGTTGAATAATGCAAATCACTTTTTTTTTCTCTGCGACCATGGACCCCTTACAGAAGATAATTTTCAAAGGGGATCTTCATAATGTTCAATATCAAGGGACTTCAGTTGAAGTGAAGTTAAATGCTAACCACTTATTATACTTTGAATGCAGCGGCGTAATTAATCATTTCGGGGACTAAGGCAAACCTAGTCATTGGGGCCTTCCACGTAACAAGAACAATATCATAATTCACCATGTTGTTAGAAACTAACACTAACTTGTTGTTTGTGTGTTTGAATGTTTGTCTTCTTCCGTTTTGGTTTGTAACATTTTGGAGGTTGTTTTTTTTCCAGTGAAGTGAGAAAGAGAGAGCGAGAGAGAGAGAGGTGCCTGGGGGCTGGTTGTCTCCTGCTTCTCCCGTGCCTTGTCCTTGGCCTCTGTCTATGGCCTGCCGGTGGCCTGCCCGGATGCTCGGCGGGCCCCATCCTGGGGGCCCTGTTGCTGGCCGATCTGCCTGCCTGTGTGGGGTTGGTGGTCTCTTGTTCCCTGGGCACTGCACCTGCTATTTTGGGTTGGACTTTCTGGGTAGTACTTTGGCTCCCGCACAAACTGGAAGGCAAATAACCCCCCCCCTAGAGGGGGGGGGTTACCCACATATGCGGTCCTCTCCAAGGTTTCTCATAGTCATTCACATCGACGTCCCACTGGGGTGAGTTTTTCCTTGCCCGTATGTGGGCTTTGTACCGAGGATGTCGTTGTGGCTTGTGCAGCCCTTTGAGACACTTGTGATTTAGGGCTATATAAATAAAGATTGATTGATTGATTGATTGAATACATTGTACATGCAAACATACATACGTACATACGCACATACACACGCACATACATACATACAAACGTATATTCATACATACATACATTCATAGCTACATACGCACATATGTAAGTACATACACACACACATATATACATACACACGCACTTACATACATACACACATGTATACATACGCACACACACACGGTACATACATCCACACGCATATTCACTGTACAAACATACATACATACTCTACATATACATACAGTACATAAACCCATGCAATCATTAATTAATAATTATATTTCACCAAGTTTGCCCCGGGGGGAAAGATTTTGTGGCACACTGCTAAAGCTTAACCTATTTATTTATAACAATTTATAAGGTTAATATAATCCGCTTATAATCCTTTTGTAATTCAAGTATTAATTACATATATGTATTGTTGCATTTGACGTGATTGTATTGTTGATAATAGAGTTAATAATTATTATTTATTATCATTATTGTTATTTCTATTGGTATTTTTATTGCGCCATATGTAGTGCAATAATGTTCACTGTCATTTCTTTGTTATTACAATCTACTTTAGTAACGTTGTTATAATTTTTGTATCATATTTGTTTATATTGTATTTGCTGATGTTGTTCTGTTGTTGTTTCTTGTTGTTGTTGCCTCCCTCTGTTTTATACCCCTGTTGTCCCTGCAATTCCCCCCCCCCCCGGTCTTCTTTTCTTTACTTCTTTCTATCCCCTCCTGCTCAGGTCTGGCCGCC